>NC_053411.1:3154315-3439315 GCF_016859285.1 Xiphias gladius
TTAGGTTTAATTTTAAATGGATAAAATTGGTCTTTTCCCCCATCAATCAACGCTCAATAACCCATAATGAAAAATTGAAAACATGTTTGTAGATTGTTTTGCAAATCTAACTATAAATGGAGGAATCTCTTTCTGTCTCTCCAACTTTATTTCAATTTTCTCGACAACTGCTCATCCGATCAACTTCAAACTTCGTGGGTGTATTGCTGAGGAGCCAAGGTAGTGCAGTGTCAACTGTCAAATTTGCAGTGTCAAACCGCTCAGAGAGCAGTGAGGAGAGAGAGGGAGAAAGATACTCTCTAGAAGGAAAAGCAAGTGGCTTGCACGTGCATCAAAGAGAGGACTGACTAACTCTTGTTCATAGCTGCAAACATGTAGGCCCATGTCAACACATCTGATATATAATAATCAGATAATGATCACATCTAGCCTATTGCAAACAGTATTTCTGTGATCTATTTATAACGTAGTTGGAATGCTGCTTTGTCACTTTTTGACCCAACCTGCCTGAATACCTGACATTTTCGAGTAAATTTACCCAAACCTGCCTGCACTTTGGGCGGGTCGACCCATGAGTTGGGCAGGTCAATCTGCAGGAGCCTTGGGTTATGGCTCAACCCGTGCATCACTAGCACCCGGACATTTTACGTTATGCACATGCAAAGGTTTCAAGAAAAGCGGAACTCAACTGCAACAATACTTTCTACGCCATCAACCAGACACTATCAACGTGGAGCAGAGCAGCCAACTCTAAACATGATGTGTGATGAGTGCACGTGAGATAATGAGCAGTGCCTGGTGTTCGCCAGACATTGTGTTTGGATTTCTGCCCAAAGGGTTTAACTTTTGTTTCATCGGACAAGTGGATCTTTTTCCTAATGCTCTCCGAGTCCTTTAAATCCCAAATTTAGCAAACTCCAAGCAGGATGTCAAATACCTTTTACTTAAAGTGGCCTACGTCTAGCCACTCTGCCATAAAGGTCTGATTGAGTACTGCTGAGATGATCATGGGCCTGCCAGGTTCTCCAGTCTCTGCAGAGGACTTCTGAAGCTCTGTTATAGTTACCGTTGGGTTCTTGGTCACCTCCCTGACTAAGGCTCTTCTGGCCCACCTACTCAATTTTGCTGGACAGCCAACTCTAGGAAGAGCCCTGGTGGTTCCTAACTTCTTCCATTTCAAAATTATTGAGGCCACTGTGCTCCTGGGAACACTGAAAGCTTTAGAAATGGTTGTAAACCCTGGCCCTGATCTATGCTTTGCCATGATTTTATCAGGGAGGTCTAGAGGGAGTTCCTTGGACATCATTGGGTGTTTTTTGTCATGACTTGCAGTGTGAACTGTTGGACCTTATACAATATTTACTACTTTTAATTTTATCAGTTGCATATTAGCTTAAAAGTTCAAGGTTTTTTTTTATGTCAAATGCACAACCGTTATAGGCAAGGCAGTCATTGCTGGCAATGAAATGCATGGCCTGCAAACTCTCAAAGATTAAAAAAGAAGAAGCTAAAACAATAGAATATGAAATATTAAAGTGGATAAATAGTGCCTCAATGTAAACAGTTGGATCTAACATTGTTTCTAGCACTGCAGTGCTGTTTCGATATCCCAGTGGTCTGTTTGTCAGGTTAAGCATGAAAGGTCATTCTTGATCTTAGAAATAGCAGTTTGACAAAATAAGGTTCACTAACTAGCTATTTCTGGAGCTATCAATCTCATCTCAAGAACATCAATGAATGGAGTTGGCTCATTTGTCATGTGACCTGATGACAATGTGATTAAAGCTCTAGTAAGAAGACCTTGAGTTTAGATAGTTTTGTCTGTGTTATGTTTACCAAGTGTTTTATGTTTTTTCAGTAATAAAACATCATAAAATGGCCTTCACTTTCAAAATAAAAGCGCTCTAAGAGCAAGTTAGCATTTGACATTGTTGCACCTCAGACAGTTGTTATACTGCAATGCATACATACACACACACACACACACACACACACACACACACACACACACACACACACACACACACACACACACACACACACACACACACATAATAATAGTTTTACATGCACACATAATACTTTATGCATGTCCATATGGACATATAGGCATGGCTGCAGTCATGAGCAGTCACACTCATGCCTTCCTGCAGAGACACACACACATAGACACACAATTCACTCGGCTTAGGATGATGATGATAATGATGATGGAACTTCCAGCCCTGGACGTTAGAGCTGGCTCACTTCTCAACTGTGACGCACTGTGACTTGAGATTTATAATACCTTGACGTCAGCATTCCTCATATACTTCTCGTTAAGAAAGGTGAGCCTGCAGTGTGACTGGGTGTGTGCGTGTGAAATAATACTGTTTACACTGCTATCCAGTGATTTGAAGCCCAGTTAAGATTGATTTTCCTTCATCTCTCTGGGCTGGGTTTGGTTTCTAAGCCTCACAAAAGTATTTATCTGTAGCTTGTGGGATGTTATGGCACTAACTTAATGTGGAACATCTGGACATTGTATCAATACTTACATGCACATACATACTCAAAAAAATATACATACTGTATGTATGGACAGATGCAAATGCACATTCTGCAAATAAAGCCAGCTGCAAAAAAATGTACATTTCAATGTCATGTTTTCCCCTCAGGGAGGAGAATCAGAGAGCAACACCTACATATTTATACCTCCTTTCCAGAGCATATTAGTATATCACAACAAAATGGAAGTGTAGGGGGCATTTCTTCTTCCCCAGTAATTGGTATTACTGGATCGTGTCCGTCCCAAATGGAAAACAGGCACGAGCCAGACTTAAAAACACACACGTTAGTGAGTGATCGTGCTCGCTACTGGATGTGTTGGGAAAACAGCGCGGTGTGCTTGATGGTGGAGCTGATACACTGCAGCCTGTTGTAACACAGCCAGCAGGAGGCCTGGGATCCAGAGGAATCCCTCCAGTCCTCAACCACATTCCAGTCTTACGACTCTGAAGCGGCTCAACTTTTGGGGGAAATTGCAGCATTCAGTGTGTTTTAACACTTTTCCTGAAGCCCAGTGGTGAGACACATGCATACATGCAACAAACTGACATATAATATAGTGCCTGCAGAAAAACGGTACCATGGTGGCGTATATATGCAAGATTAAATCCATGAGTTGCTCTCGTTGTCATTCTTTTGTCCTTGGGTATTACTCTGCAGAAAATGTAAAATTGCACAAAGATTCTACCTAAAACAAATCCTAAGATGACTCATTTAGCTCCAGGTCCAGAATGCAGTACAGCCCCATGCAGCCTAGACTGGCGTGCAGCAGCAACCATTGCTGCTTCTACAGAGCTTGAATATTCAGGTGAACCACATCCACAAACACCTGGTATCACAGACAAGACTAGACCCGCTGTTCATATAGCCTATGAATGTGTCTCTTGGTTAACTTTCATTAACGCTTTTTGTGGCTACTTTTTACTAACTACTTTTAGTAGAAAAATGCATTATACTAGTCACTGACGCCTAATCCAATATTAGCACAGGGCGATTTTATTGACTTATTTTGTTGACTAAATGGAGAGAGAAGGAAATCAAAAATACTTCCTTAAACTTAACTTTTATGCGTGTTTGTGCTTTGATTAGAATTTAAGTGCAGTCTTATCATGTTCATAATGTGCATGTGACACAGTTAAAAGACTAGGTCCTTTTTTTGATACTGACCTGGCACATCACATTGTATCTAGCCCTCATCACCGAGGTTTGACCCCTTGAGGAAACAGAGCTGTCAACATTTGTTGCAAATGGAAAACATTCTTCATTCCACTCAATTTAAAATGACATGTCAGGTAAAGCCTTTTGTCTTTTGGCTTTGATTGTGATGACCTTTGCACCTTCAGTTCAACAGTCACAGAAAATGGCTGCTCCTGAATCCAAACCAGACAGTTGCCAGACTGAAAATGACAACCTTTTTACCTTTTGGGAGCAGCTTCTAAAACAGCCAGTCGTTCTCTCCTCACTTTTTGGATGTTGAGAGTAGTTATGCTTGCCAGGCTGGGTTAACCTTCCAACCACCTGGGGGAACAGGGAGCAATCTGAAAGCACACTCAAAGGGAATGAGTTACACTGTGAAAAGCAAGGGGAGGTTGCCAGGTTTGGGAATACTTGTCAAAGTTGGACCTTGCTGCATGCAGACAGACTCCCTGTGAGAAGAAAACAATCACTCCAACACTGCAGAACCTCCTTAACAACCTAGAATGCATGGTAACTGCAAAAAGAAGACACGCACACACACACACACACAGACAGACAGATAGACACACACACACACATACACACAAACATGAATGTACACAAAGACACAATCAAATCCGGAGCAGCTGTTCCTCATGAGTCTCTCCACCTTGTTTTGCTTGACAGAGAAATATGTGTGTGTGCACGCGTGTTAGTGTGGAATATGTCTTGGTTTGTGCTGAGAGGTGCTCAGGTTGGCTGCTGTTTTGACAGGCGTGCCTTGAATACCAGCCATTTTCTGGGAAAGGGGAAACACACTGAATCAAAACAAACCTCTGAGTGCATGCACAGAGTCATGCCTTTTCATCCCCTTTTTTTGTTCCTACAGACGCAGACACACAGTCATGGCCGATATATGCATTTGATATGCATTTCAAAATGTACAACATACAACAGTTTGAACACACCTTAAAGCTGCACTAATCAATATTTTCATATCAACAGTGAATCAAATTAATATGTGAAATGTGAAAAGGATCTTTCATTGTGACAAATAATAAAAACAAATACTTTTCATCCAACCATGCCATTCTTCAGCTCTATAACATGCTATAGTGTCTCTCAGCTAATTCTTTTGGTTTCACTGGCCACATCTTTACTGTTTTGGTTCTGTGTCACCACTGTCATCATCCTCATTTCCAGCATAAAAGTTCTCATAAATCCAACCCCAGGTGTTTCACCCATTTCCATAGTTGTGACCAGGTAGCTACTGGCTAACAGCTTTGTTTTGGATGGGAAACAGAGTAACAATGGACAACATTTAAGTGAATGCTAATGTTGCTGTTGCTGTTGCTGTTGCTGTGTGTTTGCTGGATGTGTAAATAAGCACTTGTTTGCTAACATATTCATCATCACAACTTTATAAGGGGATTATATGTCAGTGGTGTGTTTACATCCTTTTCTGCTGCCCCCAAATTCTCCCCAAAAATTCATAGCTGCTTTAAAGTCAAGTATTCTTACATATATGCATGTAAATTTCTTCTGAAACAATTATGGTCTTGCTGCTCTTCCTCTGTTTGTCGTTGTTTTTTTTTCTGCTTTCTTTCCACTCCCCGAGACAGTATACAGAACAGAAATGAAGGACAATTACAATAAATCAGGCTTGTTGGTAAAAGTATGTTTTTTTTTCTTATTTCCAGTCTTTATTTTCTTTGTTAAGTCTCCAGAGTTAGTGACTGCATTCAATCCAAGGTCAAACAATCATACATAATTTCATTGGATATCTCATATTGTCAACAGTAATTTCTGTCTTGATATTGCCCAGAGTGACAGGTTGGCTCCTCAAGCACTACAAGACTGTATTAACCATGTCTGACAATCACAGCAGGGGCCTGACAAGGCTCCATAATGACCCTGCTGACTTGTGGATTTTGAGACCCTTTCTTGGTCTGGCCATCTTGTCATCTAATGTGCCACTTGGCCTTAGACAATTCTGTCCCCTCTAAATGTTTAAGAGGCCAAACAGGGTTATTATTCCCAGTTGTAGATAAAGTAATTCCTGGCCATATCACCCACTCTTTTTGTCAGTTCCACCCCTAGTCTTTATGAGTAGGGGTGGATCTGACATACACACAATCATTTGGTCAGTGCCAGTAGTGGTATTCATCAGAGTTTGACGTGATTCTGCAGCTCTGGTTTCCCATCAGCCCCTGACAGCACCATACTCCAGCAGTGGCTCTCCTCTCTGTGAGGACAAGGCTCACTTTGTCTCAAACCCAAACTATGTGTCTTAATTCAATAAGGCAAACTGGAGAGGGGGATGGGTTGAGAAATTGTTATTTATTGCAAGTCAGACTCCTACCATGTGACACTATGGATGACTTGGTTCAGTTTTGTAGCACCAGTTTCCTCACAATACTTTCCATATAGAGTTTTACACTGGGAAGTCCAAAAAGAGTTGACTTGCTATTGATTAAAATGGTCTAAGCTGTTACAGCCATGCCTTTGGTTAGGACTTGTGTCAAATAGGAAAGGCTCAGTATAGATGATTATGTAATTAAAATATGTTATGGTACAAGTATAGGGTAACACCAGGACTGAAAAGAGCAAAGACCAAAGTTTTCAAATCAAGTAGAGTAGTGTTGCTTTGCAGATTTTTGAAAGTTGAGGCGCAAGTACAGCTCTCAAAATGTACTGTTGTGTAATACGTCACAGTCAACATAGAGCCTGTATACATTGTTGTGAATGTTACATTGTTGTAGATTGATTTGCATCGCATTACTTCACAACAAAAAATCTTTAACGAAAATATTGGCATACGTAATTTTCACTGTGATGGGGCGCAAAGTCAAGAACCTTCTAGGCTAAGATTTTCATATCATGGGAAAATTACTGAAACCCAACTGATACCTGGAATGCTAGATAACATACATCCAAATTTCTAAAACACAGCAGCAGTGTTTGCAACATGGTGAGTTGTAAAGGAAGATGTAGTTGAGTTCTTTTGGTTACAGTTACAGTGAGACTTTGGTCATAATTTAACTTAGTGTAGTATAAAACCAGTGGTCCACATTGTCCACAATTTCATGTACATAGACCTTCAACATACACGACATGGTCAAAATGATATGGATGGACAGATAGTTTTGTCCTCTAGCTGTTTTTCATGGTTTGGGCAAGAGCCCTGAGGTCTAATTTGTTGAAATCTTAATGATAATGGTCTGCTTCCAACTTCCAACTTGTTTCAACATGAACCAAGCAAGACCCCACCTACCTTAGAATTTTTTACAAGCCACCAACCAAACTCTATAAATATAAACTCTCTAAAAATATGTATTTAAGAAATCACTAAATTTTACATTTTATTTATTTTGTCAGCTTGGAAAACTCTGAAACAAGTGCATGAAAAAGCAAAAACACCTCAAAAGGGAAGACTGTTATTAATTCAAATTAAAACCATGGATGTTTTATAGCCAGCTTTAGTTACAGTGTGTATATATGTGTGTGTGTATATGTGTCTGTGCGTGTGTGTGTGCGTGTGTGTGTGTTTGTGTGTGTGTGTGTGTGTGTGTGTGTGTGTGTGTGTGTGTAGTTGGGGTGTCTGAATAACATGACAGGTTGATGGCTGGCTGGTGCATGGAAGGGTCCAAGTTATTACAGTATCTCAATCTCTATTAGATTTAATCTCAGTCAGGGGGCCAAACACTGATGTCAGTGTTGACTTTTATACAGCAGAGCCAAGCCGACATCTATCCAGTATGAGAATTCAGTGAGATCACACACACACACACACACACACACACACACACACACACACACACACACACACACATTACAGCATAGAAAAGTGTGTGACTCCAGACTTAAGTGAAAAATATAGAGAGAGTTACAACACACACACAATTTAACTGGAATCCATCCATCGTTTCATCACTCATCATTTCAACATACACATGCTCAGCACACTCCCTCTCCATCATAATATCTCACCCTGATAAGATTCTCATAGCTCAAGCAGAAATCCTCCCACTGGATTTCTCCACTACAATTAACTGACTCTAGGGTCATCTGGCCTGCATACCGCCTCACAGTGCACCACAATGAACAGCGCTTTGAGGAATGCCACCTCCATCTGCCCATAAAAACACCCTGAACCCAACCTGCCTCTTGTGTTCTAAGCTCAGTGATGTTTGTCTGGTCTTGTTATTTTCAGACCAGGAAAGTGAGTTTTAATGGATATAAAATCTGGAGGGTTTTGGGTTCAGATTAGCCAGCTGTTTGTTTTGACAGGCACGTCCGAAGCAATTGTCTCTGACCGCAGTCTTTGCGTGTGTGTGGCCCTTTGCTGCCTGTTGTGCTGAACTCGAGGCTCTTTGTTGCTGTGGCAACATTGGCTGCCATACTGTGAGCTAGAGTGAGGATGAGTTAAAAAGTGGTGTCAAGACAGCTGTAAAGCTGAGAAAGGCAGAAGTTACATTTCAAACGTGTCCCATTCCCAGAAATGAAAGCTTCACTAATCAGTATAATCAAAACAATAGATCAAATGACTATGTGTAAGTGAAAGCTTTCAGTCGTAGTGAAGAACCCCGACTCTGCAGTTCCCCTCAACTCAGCTGAGCTTTTAAGCCTTTTTTAGCTAAGTGTTTGGGTTTTTTATATTTTATTTGCAAACTCTGCTCTCATCAACCTTGTTTTCAAATGAGGCAAGCAGCTGCTTTCACAATAAAAGCTCTGATAAACCCACTGTCCACTACCGGAGCACCAAACAACAGACAAACAGCATTAGCTAGCTAGCTACCTGGTGAACATAGTTCAGCATTTAACAGGTAAAGAGCTCAGTAGTTGGATGGAGACCGAAACAGAGTTAACTGATAATTTGGCTTAGGCTCAGGTGAGAAGAGACATGACTCCAAATGAATATTATTGTTAGACTGTGTCTACTGAATATGGAAATTGTTTGCTAACAGGTTAGCCATAACAACTTTATTAGGTGATAATTGGTCACTCTTGTGCTTTCAGTTTGTTTTGCTGAACATAAGTGGCCAAAAACACATAACACACATGGCCAAACACAGTAACAGTCAGAAGACACAGAAATGACAATTTTACATTTTCCAGTCCACCAGTTCAGTTTCATCTGTGGGAGGAAACCAGACTGGCAGTTTGGAGGTGACAGTGCTAACCACCAAGCCGCTCTGCATCCCACTAATTAAGACAGACAAGTGAAATTTTTCACACTTAGAATGGATGTTGGGACGTTTTGTCCACATCGGGAATGACAAATCCAAAGTGTGTCCTAACAGCAGTGATCGAGTGTTCTGTTCTGAGAAAACTGGACTTATCTGTGATATTAACCAGCCTGCATCTCACAGACAGGTTCTGGTCACAGCAGAGACTGACATAAGGAGATTCCTTTGGGTGTCTGCGATGTCTTTGTTGGTTGCACAACTCTACTTGGTTGAACGACTGCCTCTTCAGAGGTCAACAGTGTTAAAGCATATATTGGTTGAGAAATAGTCATAACTTCAGTGAAGTACTGCCTGAAAGAATTAGTTTTGAAAGTTATCCACAGTTAATGTTAATTTCATTGTTATTAAAGATGAAGTTTCCAACAGGGTCTCCAACCTAAACAATGAAACAGGTTGTTTGCCATTGCCTTCCAAAACAACTCATTTCAGCATTTTCTTATCTGGTGCTACTGGTTAGTTGATATTGTTTGTCAGTGCCTTCCAAAAAGCAAATGACCCTTACAAAAATGATCTGTATGAGTGTTTTATAAAAATGGATTCATACTTCATATACACAAACTCTTCTTCAATTGGATATTTACATGGGGAAGATGCAGTGGGACAATAAAAAGCTATACAGTCCAGCAACAGCCACATTCCGCAGAAAATCTCTGATTAATAAATTACAGGCTAAACAAAATGTCATAAACTGAAATATATATACACTGCTAACACCACATACACATACTCCTTTGTGGACTAGGTCAGTTACAGGAACATTATGGTGATTATCCTTTAGGGAAATACACTTCAACAACCTCTGCCATTCTTTGGCTCTCCTTGAATGGGTGGAACTGAAAGGTGAGCTGAGACATTATTCTTTCTCTCCACACTGTTCCCTCCCTCAGTCTCATGTTCCTCACTGAAAAAGTGCAGTTGTGAAGAAAAAAAAAAAGAAAAACACAGCGTCGGGTAGCCTCAGTATGACTCTCTCCACACCCCCTCACCCCCCTTCCCTTCCCTCCTCGTCATCCTCCTCCTTCCCTGGTGGCAGATGGGATGTTGAACTCAGACTGGCTCTTGCTTACCCCTGGGGATGCGGATGGTGGGGCGAGGTCAGCAGCTTATGGTAATGGAGTGTAATTAGGGAAGCTAGCCTCTCTCTCTCTCTCTCTCTCTCTTTCAATGTTTCTTTCCTTCCCTCGTGTGTGTGGGTTAAACTTCACAAAGTGTAACTAAAGCTAAAGCTGGTTCTGACCAATCTGAAGCTAAAGAGGTGGAATTCATGTTGGTAGAACAAACTCTTGCAACATCGCAGGAGTTTTTGAAAAGACTCAATGTGCAGATCATCAAAATTACAAGCAGTTAATAGTAAGGAGGTCACAGGTCAAGGCCTTTGTGCAGTTACAATATCCCAGTGAACATCAATTAAGGAGGTCTCCTATAGCTAAAAAGTAAGTGTTTAAGAGTTGTATTATAAAGTATGGGTCTGAGGGAAACACTGGAGGTGTTGATATATGGTGAAACTTGGTCTTTTTTTCACATTTTAATTTGTATTATGTCGTTCCATATGAATACTCACTTCTCAGGTCAGTATTTAACATTTTATTATCAATATTTCTACATACATGTGTGTGTTTTATACTGTTGTGTGTTTCATCGTGTGGTTGCATGTGACATGGAATAGTTTGTAGAAACAGAGTGAAGGTTTCTGTCACAACTTCCCCTGCTTCCAGGGTGCATGGAGAAGGTGAAAGGTCTATGAGGTCAAAACTTGTTGTATATAGAACAACTTTATTGTTAGACCAACTCGTTTCGGTTGCTGGCCTTCATCTGGGTCAGCATTAAACATGCTATAGACAAAATTTTAATAGGGTAGGTGTAAAGCAGAAAAATCAAAAACAAACCAATCATATGCGTCCATATACAAATCAACCAATGGAACAGTCTGCAAAGAAAATTTTCCTTTTTACACAATAAAGTGTACTCAAAAAGGTATAATGAAAGTATATTTAAAATCTGCACATAAACAATTAAGAGCTGCTCGTGACAGATTATCCATGCAGACAGAATGGAGGAGGAGGGAAGGCACAAGAAAAGAGGTGGAAAATGCTCCCTTCAAGTGCACTCTCTTCTTCATTGTTGAAAAGCAAGAAACAATGCAAATCAGAAATATCAGGTTTATTATTTCTAGCATTTCTTATTAGCCTATTGTTTTTTTACTGAAATTATTATTTTGATATTAATTCAAATAATATTTTTTTTAGTGTTATTAGTAATAATATTCAATATCTATTACGCAGTCTGTCTGTAATTCTGGTCGTGTTAAGATGCAAAAATTAGTTGAATCTGAGCAGTTAAGGTATTATATAGTCTTTATGAAACCAAATCAATTTTAATTAAACAATCTAACGCGTTTCTGTCCCCTAAAAGGAGATAAATTCATAATCCGGGCAGGGAATTATCGTAGTTCCGACATTCTTTAAATGCAGCATAACTATCCATGCAGGCAGTTTGCGGGAAGGAGAGCGAGTGAGATAGAGAGACGTTCAGAGGAGCAGAGGGGAGGGGGAAAGAAGGGAAAGGAAGGAGGAGGAGGAGAAAAGTTTGAAAGAAAAAGAGAGACGTTCCAGTGGCCGGCTTGGTAGAAAGGGAAGAAGTGGAGGCTGAAAGAGGAGGCAGAAAACGGCGCAAAGTCTGCGTGTGCGGGGATTTTACTGCTGCCGGGGAGCCGCTGGGCACGCGCCAGCTCCTGTGAGCGTAGTCGGGCGGATTAGATGAGTCTGACTTCACGATGAGGAGCGACCCCGTTCTGTTCACTTCCAGCAGGGGTGAGTGGCTCAACCTGGGGCTATTTTTCTGACCACGAAAAATCACTGTACCGCTCTCCATTTACAGGAATAGACCAACAGGAGATTAAAACGCGTGCCAGGAGTTTACCGTGACTTTATTACACTGTATCACGCGTAGCATCTCCTTAATAACACTAATAAACCTGTGGAAGTTTGTTTTTTTACGAGTCGCTAGCATACGGATTTTGCAGTGACCGTTTGTAACCGATATTTCCATCTCGTTTGCTAGGCTATTAGTCGAGTTTTCTTTGGTATTGAAGTTGTCCTATTATAATGCTGCTGTGGTTTTCATAGTATATGTTATAGCTTGAATGTACTCAAAGTTTTTTTTCATGTTCTGTAATATTTAGAAATAATAGTCTTACTCACTTACCGAATTTTACCGCAACAAATGATGGTTCGTGCATGAAAATTCATCATAAAATTGGAACAGTTTATTATTATGTATTTCTTATTTCTCAGTGTGCTTTAGCAATTTTGTATCCTAGCAGTGCTCGAAGCACGCGCGCGCGCACGCCCACTGAAAAGAGCCAGTGGTGAAATTCAGCTGGGAAAAAAAGAAAAAGTTTGAATTTTGAAATGAGCAGTGTTTATAAAAGGTAGGCTAGTGTCTCTGACAGACTGAGAGGGGGCTGGAGGGAAGGTGTCACAGCGGGAGAAACTGTGGAGAGATTCTGGCTCTTGACAGTGTTTGTCAAGTGTCCATGTAGTATGAACTTCACGCCAAACTCCATTCAGTTATCTGCCAATTTAATGTGGCTTTACTTACTGCAAAAATGCATCCGTCATAAATATGAAGCAAGACCTTTTGGTACTTTTGTCTGCAGGAGTTAAGAACTTGACTTTTTCAGTGTAACACTTAAATTGATTAAACTGAAACTTTTACATCAACTTGCAGGCCAATCTTGATAGACTAACAGAACATAAAATAGAGCAAGATTCCTTTTTACCTTCACTGACCCCTAATGTGAAAACTAATGCTTTCTCTTTTTCTGTTGTTAAAGTTATCATCTTTCTTGTATTCTGACATACTTCATAATGACTTATTGTGCAGCAGCTAGTTTCAAAAGCATATAGCAGGTGCTGTTATTAGCTTTTTAGTTAATATTTGTTCATTTTCAGTTTTTTGACACAGCTCACTGTTATGTAACTGAATTCCTTGTTTTGTAGCATTGTGACCTTAAAAACAAGTCTGTTTCCCATTACCTCATTGTTGCTAGACAACGGCTCCAGATACACCAACAACACACATTATGTTGAATGCTTCAGTGAAACATAAAATAAGGGATCAGTAGGATTTAGGTAGGTTTTAGCTTACCTGTAGGGTATAAACATGGGGTCCATAACCCCCTTACTGTATGGCCTAGACTTGAAATGATACAAACTGATTTTCTAGACTTGCTATCACCCAACAGCAGAAGAAAGGAAAACCTACTGCAGGCACTCTGACTACCTTTTTGGTCTTGGGTTAAACTTCTAGCCTCACTTAAATAGTAATGAGATTGGATAAATTGGTAAACCTATAAAACCTATGTATATTACCAATGGTAAGGGTCTTTCATTTATCAGGTCATAGTCCATCCACCTCTACAGCTCTATTCATAAGAGTTATTGAAAGCATTGCTTTTCATCCATGTATCTTATTTTCTATCAGATTACCCATCTTAATTTAAGATGCCAGTCCCCAGTCAGATATTACACCGTTCAGGTCATCATCGGGGTAACGCCACACTATAGCCAGAGGTATCCAAATATGATCCTGGAATGACAACACAATTGCTCCATATCTCCAATGTCTCTTGCTTGTCGCAGTGAATGGAGTCCTACAATAACAAGACCTCTGCTAGCAGCTGCAGGGTATCAGGTAGCCCGGCAGCGCTTCTCTGCCCAGCACTTGGTGAGGTTCTGACAGACATCCATTGTGTAAAGGGGCTGTAATCACATCCTAGCAGCATACAAGAATGTAGCAGACCATGTTTTGGTTTTGGATTTGGAAAAGGGGTTAACCAATGTGAGTTTAAGATAACCGATATGCAGGTATGTAATAGATGGTAAACCAAGTCAGTTTACCCAGTTTCCCAGCTCTTTCGGCTAACATATTTTCTAGGAGCTACATTTATAGGAGTGAGGAGAATGGTTTTTTGGGGAAAAGCCTTTACTTAAAGCTTCAGTCTCTTTTTTTGGTTATATTGGCGGTAGTTTACTTTGTAATGTAATGAAATAAAGCAGCATTATACTCACTGCATATTACAGCTGAGAACAATGTTTTAACTTCTGCAGCAGATAATCACAACATAGTTTTACCTTTAACTATTTCCATGCCCAAAACTAGCAAATGTGTGTCCGTGAATTTGTACTTTACAAGCTTGGAAAAGCTCTAACAGAAGCATTTTTGACACATTCTTAAACCAAAGGTACTACTTCTAATGATAACAGTAGTATGTTCTGATCGAGCCAGAATATCACTTCAGATTAAGGGTGTTTGATTGACAGTCAGTGTGTTAGATGGCTTGAAGTTGGTCAACAGTGTCAGGGTTCCCCAAAAACAAACTCTGCAAAAAAAATGTCTGCTCAAATTTACTCTGTCTGGACAATCTTGGCAATTCCATTTAAATGCATTATTTGCAGCCCAAAATTAGGCTGTTATAAAAGATAGTGTGAAAGATCCCTAAAAGGCCGTTTTATGTACTGGTCTACTGAACCCTGACTTGCTTTACCGTCCCTGTTGAAACAAGCTGCTGCTCGATATGGGGAATCACAGTAAGCTGCTTTGATGGAGTCACGGATCCCTTTCAGCAAGTCCTTCGCTCAAACGGTCTCCCACTTATTGGGTGCCATGTTTTGGGGGCATAAATGTGTTATAAGTGTTAAAGTGTTTATTGCCACTTCTCATTGCAGCTTTCCTCACGGAACCCCTGAGTCAATGAGCAATCAATTGGGGTGTTTTTAATGTGGGCAGAATGGGTACATGGTGTCACCGTTCTGGCCCACTTGGTCCATTTGGTTCTGCTTTAAAATTGGGGGTTGCTTTCCCTCTCCGCCTTGTTCAGAACTCCCATTCGCCCCAATGATGATTGAAGTTTAAAAGCTTTCATCTGTTAGACATGCGAGCCCCTCCTTTTTGGTGGCTGGGGGAAGACAGATCCCAGGAGTGGAGAGAAGAGATGAGGAGAAATGAGTTTGTAATCTCTCCCTCCTTCCCTCCAAAGCCGGCCTGTCAGTAAGCTGGCATGCGGGAAGAGAGGCTTTAATTTCGGGCCGACTAATCATAGCCCTCCCGGCCTTCCCCCATGTCAATATCCATCTGGAAAAACACAGGGAGAAGGATGGAGATCTTTAGCCAAGCTCTAGCACAATTCAGAAGACCCTGATGTATGTCAAATAGCAAAGTTTCATATGGCTTAAAGAAACTGGAAACTGGCCTGCTGATTTAACATCATCAACCAAGCATTTACCTTTGGACCCCTGCCTCAAAATGTAAAACTAACAGTTGAAATAGTGCTATTTAGTCTTGGCATTAATGGTTACCTTGGTAATTTGGGTCTATTAGGAGAGGATCATTTCTGATGAGCCACACCAAGCGTATTTAATAGGATTATTGTTGTAATAGGATGAGCCTGGTGGTTTGTTACACTGTCTGTCTGTATTGGACAAACCTTTTTGGATTACAAGACCAAAGCTGCGTTGGTGGCATGCTATGATGGGGGCTACTTTAGCGGGGGTGATGTAGAGTGTGTGGGGCTTCACACAGCTAGAGGTTTGGCAGATTATGGGAGGGCCTCCAGAAGAGACAACAACAACAAAAAAGGAATGGCATTATGAGCACCTAATGTGGTGGCATGTGTAATTTCCATGTGTTTATGTGAGAGTTATGCTATGTTCGTACTTGTGATTGGATCTGCCCGTCTCGTCACGAATTCCCATATGGGTATGCCTTGTGTGAGGGGTTGCATGGCATTCTGGTACTGTAGGAGGGATGTAATGGGTGACAATCAGGACTGTTTTAGCATCTAAAGTTAAGATACTACTGGCATAAGACCAGACAGAGTGTTCAGCCAGTTACATTCTATCAGTGCAAAGATTTACGCATCCCTGCAGATCTCAGACTTTCCCATGGGTGTTTACACTTGTGTAGGCTGGGGTTATATGCACTGGTTTGCAACAGAAGGTTAGTATGAATTAGACTAAGATGAGGATGTAGTGGAGGGTAAACCCAACAGAATCCTATTTACCCTTTTTGTTTATATCATTGGGATGCCTCATAATGATTGATATGTTGCCAATTAAGCAATTTTTCTGGATTCTGCAATTTCCAAGACCCCTTTGGTAGCTTTATTCAATAAAGGACTTAGTTACAAATCTAGCAACCTTTTGGGCATAAGTTATCTGCTTTCTCTTGAAGAGAACCACTGTTGCTATAGCTGTCTGTGTTGACTTAAATTGACATATTTTCATATGCAGGTTATGAGCCAATCATTAACATGAATGCGGATTAGCCCATGACATCATCTAGCAAATTTTGACCAGGCTTTTGCTATTTTCTATTTACGAAGGTTATCATGCATCATAAATCTAGTTTAAGACTGTCTTGTAAACTCAGTTTGACGGTTTCACAATGAATTCTTTTGGACTTTTTATATAAATGGCAACAAAATCTGATGTAAGAATACTAAAGCTGTGTTTCTAAACTAGTGACATCTTAGTAAGTAAGTAAACTTTATTTATCTTTTATTCACTGCTACATCTAACCACATATTTTTTATTATCAATTTGATCTACCAATTATATTTTAATTAATTATTTATTCTATTTAGAAATGCCTATCATAAGTTCCAAGTGCCCAAGGGATCTTCAAATTGTTTATTATCAATAGTACCGTACCAGTAGTCCAAAACCCAAATGTATTACTCAATTTACAATAACAATGAAACAAAAAAGTAGCAAATAAAAATTGATGATTAATTTTCTGTTGATTGACTAAAAATTATGCTAAAAGAGCTTCAAAGAAAAGGTGGGTAAATAAGAATGCAGTCTTGTCTCAGGGCGGCTGAACAGATTAAGATTAGGGATTGCACCAATCCAATTTAATATCTCCTGATTCTGATACCTCATCTCAAAGTACCTACAGGAACCAATTACTGATCCATTCCCCCCCGTATTCAAAATCACACCACACTGCATGGAACTCATTGGGATCATGTCTGTGCAAGGTAATATGAGGCCAGGAATTTTTTTTGCACTAAAAGTAATTTGTATCTGATAGTGGAACCACTGAATTTTTGATAATGACATTGACTAAGAAACTGTATTTATCATGGATCCGTCAATACCCGACCTGCTCAAGAAGGTCGCTATATGCTCCGATACATCTTTGGCAGATCAGATCCGTGAATCCACAGTTTGTGCTAATTCCAGTGCCTCGCCTATATCTGGTCTGGATTGTTGTGTCATCAGAAGTTAAATTAATGATCCCATGATCACTTAGTAGGTTTGCAACTTCTTTAACTAGACTAATGAAAAAGGTTTGTACAACATGACACCCATTTTTAAAACCCAGGCCGCAACCATTCCCAGTCCAATCAAGGAAATCACATTTCCTCTATACCCACCAGAAAATAGGATCCCTAAGCTGGAGCTCCCCTCCATCCCTTTTCTCCATGTCACTCTCCATGGCCTGTGATTTTTAGCCGGGCACCCTTTAATTATCTTCTTAAAAGAGATACCAAAGGGAGCATCATCTCCCCAAACAGTATCTGTCTTTAGTTTGCTTTGGGACCTCCTCCCCATGTCCTCTTCTCTCATATCTTCTTTAAACCTCCATCAGCACTGCCATATCCCATCTCTCCATCTCTAACACCCCCCCTCTTCAGATCAGGGTTTAGCAGATGTGTATTTGTGGTGGGGGAAACATCTGCTCGTACAGTAAACCACCTGTACTTTTCGATAGCAATCAGCCCCGCTCTGTGATGTTCACTTGGCATGTCCAATGGAACGAAGAAAACACACAAACCTCATAATTACAGACCTGAGAAAAGGGGAGAGAGCGAGACAGCTTGTCTTTCATCATAAACTAATGCAGCATCACCCGTCCTCTGATCTGTTCATAACTCTCCCTCTCTATTGGTGTTCGTCCAAGTCGAGGCTTTTACAAACCCTTTATGAAACATTTATGACTTGTAATTTTGCATGACTTTCACAGCTTTTCACCATCAGTTCAGAAAAAATATACAAGTTCATAAGCCTTTTCCCATCCAAGGGGAAGTGCATTTGATGCTTTTATGTTACCATTAAAATAAAAATGAGGAACAGTTATATAAGTTATTTTAAATTCTGTTATTTGTCATGTGAATTTTTGATCAACTAGGATAAGTAAAGACTAGTGCATCTTAGTGTTTTCCAGCTGATGTTTCATTAGCTTTGTTGAGAACAATAATAAAGCACTAGTATAGACCTCATACACCCAGGATCATCCTTTTTAGAGAAAAATGATAGTAATGTAGATGACACCTTATTTTGCAAAATATTAAGCCCCTTTTTGGTCTGATGATAGTCCTTCAACATCTCTGTGTGTGGGTTCCTATATAATCATGTGTATATTATCCAAATGAATGCCTTCCAGTGATGCCCTGCTGTGTTTTGGTGGCTCATTGGAGGCAGTAACCATGATGATGCCAGACCATAAACCAACCTCAATTAACAACAACCACGTTTTACTGTAACACTCAACCCACAGTGCAATTAAGTTTCCCAGAAACACACTGAAGATGATTGGCTGGTTGATGGTTGACTTAGTAAGTGGTTCAGGCTTCTCATGCATCTGTTGGCTACGTCAGCAGTCTGTTATGCCTGGGGGAGGGATCTATCTTCTGCAATAGTGAAGCCCACCAGGTGCTATCGTTTGGAAATGGCAAAAGTATTGGGTTCTGCACACCCCATTTTGTTAATTTCAGTTCTCAGAATGCATTGTTGGAAGCAGCAGATGTTTCTCTATAAGATTTAATGTCAGCTAATGTGACTTGGCATGGCGTGCGATAGAGAAGTGCAATGTGCTGATTCGTCTTAAGATGTGGATTTAAAGATGTTCTGTAGCTTTACTGTAACAAATGTTGTCATCTAATTATATTCCCAAAATAAGCACCCGGACAGGTTATTCAGTCAAGTACCCAGGCATGTTTGTCTTGTGCATATCACCCCAACTAGACTGGCTTGGCTTTGTTGTTGGTTTTGAACCGTTTTAACAGTTTTTTGCCCAGTTCTTACTTAATTTCTGCTTATGGCAAATATCACTTTGTGTCTCAGCTAGTCATGCCATGTATTCTTAGTTTCTGAATAAGTGAGGCTACTTGGATGCCATTATTTTGAATGTCAATAGTAGTATATAAGTTCTAGGGCGGTTTGGATGGATAGAGGAGAGTGAAGGTGTTGCAGGTATAGAAGAACCATTTTGATGGGACATTCTAAGCCTTTGTAATTTTTTTTTAAATTTCTGTTTAGAGTGGACTGCATTTGGCTTGAGTTTTTGTAGTTATGGTGATAAGGAAATGGGGTGCAATAATGCATAATATGTCAATCTAGCTTTGATGTTTAATTGAAGTACCATTTGCTTGTAAAAATGAAGCAGGATGGTCACTTGTATTCTTACCACCACACTTTAGCTTGAACATGTCCCCTTCAGAACCACAGTCCTGCCTCAGCATGTCAATTTTACAACATAGTTTGGGGTTACATGGATATAGGGATGGGAATTGATAGGATTTTATTGATACCCATGCTATTATCGATTGTGTTTATATTCTTTATTTATAATTTACTATTCGGAAAAAAAAGTAGGCCTACTTAATTTCTTTTCAGCTTTTCAGCATCAGTGCAACTGTTTTATTGTCTCTGAGTCTGTACACAGTATAGAAACAAGAAAAAAATCCATGCATGTGACTTTGGTGTGGATGAAATGAGAGAATATTTGTACAGCATTCGTTTTCACTTAGGTTTTTCCCGGTCAAAGTTTAAGCCCATGTTGCATAAAAAGATTTTTCAGCATATTGTTCGTGTTTACACCCTCATTTACAGTTACCATTTTACAGACATTACAAGTACACAGCTTTCAGAAAAACATGCCGACATCATAAAAGGAATTGAAAACTAGGACGCATATGATTCTGATGGTTTCGGACAATTTGAAACGCGTTCTCAACTGGAACCCGTTCTTGATTCCCAGCCCTACGTGGATACATGGGTTCTATTTGAATTCATTCGACATAGTTATGCGTTAGTTCTCATTCCTTTGAACTTGATTTTTTTGAAAGAATGACAGCCCTACAACAGAGGGCTTTGCCTCCATCTGTCTTGTATGGTAATAATGAAACAAGCCAAACTTCATTGGAAAAAAGGTCAGATTTTCTCACCATGCTGCCAGAAACCTTTTTTCTATTAAGAATATCAGAACTGACCCTAGTTCATTTTTGGCAGCATGAGCCAAAACAAGAATCGGAGATCTTTATGATGTTTGTAAACCGTCACTTATCCAAGTAAACTAAGAGCCCATGATGATTAAGAATGGCATGGCTTTATGGTGTTGATGGTTTGTAATTAGAATGAGTGGGACACATTTTCTCAAGGGAAAAACCACCGTCTTAACTCAGTGAGAGAAACTGGATTTGTCTTAATGATATGTGTGTTTGACTGTAAAATCACTGACATTTGTTGCTCAAGTTATGACGCAAAGTCTTTTAAGCAGCGTGTATGTGTGGAGGCAGATCATGACCTGAATGCTTGTCAAAAGTCCAGACTAAACACATCCCTGAAGTGTTAAAGACGCTGTTAGTAACATGAAACAGACACCAGAAACACACAGACAGATACAGAGAGTGCCACAGCATCTGTCAGTGTGTTGTCAATCCTAACAGCTGTATTCTGGGAAGAGGGCAGAAAGCCCTCCTCTTTCTAACCTGGCTAAGCATATGCACCCACAACAACAACGGAGCCGGAGGGTCTCAAGTTCTCTGCGAGACCCAAACATGACCCCATTGCCTTACACAAACGCACACATGCCTCACCCAGGAAAACCCCCTTTGTTCTGAGCTCCGGGAAGTGTGAATAGCTCACGGTGAAAACATCCCCCTGACTTGTCTAGGTGTTTTTAGTAGGTTTGCATTTCTGTGTATGTGTTTGTGTGTAAGTGTTGGGTTTAATAGTTGTTTTTTTTTTGGAAAGAGCTGCAATCATTTGTCATGGCAAGCCTTGTGCTGACATAGCAAATCCGGTTAGAGGTAAATTATACAGCTAAGAATATACATTTCATATAAACATAATTGAAAATATGTGTGACACATGTAAGCAAAAATTTGAAAACAGACCAAAATGCATTTACACAAGTAAATGACAGCTGGTTTGGTATACTTCTACAAGAAAGCGTGTATTTTTGATATCCAAAATATAAAATAAATTAACAAGTACATATATGCTTTCATATATAATGGAATTAGGAGTAGCAGATTTATATGCAGACACTAATTGAGGTGGAAAGTCGGAGAGAGAGATAACACTAAAGAGTTGGAGTGAAAGATTGACAATGAAGAAAATGGACATGAAGGAAGGAGTGGAATGACAGACAGACAAAGGAGGGAAGAAAGGAGTGAGTTTTTGAAGAAAGGGCGTGGGTGGTTTGTTTGCACAATGAGGTATTTTTCTTCTCGCCCTCGGGCCTTGTTTGAGGGTGGTCCTTTTCGCTCTGTGCCACTTCATTTTCCCTCATCGTCTTTGGTGATCTGGAGAACTTGCTTTAGGTTTTAACGACACACACACACACACCAAAACACACACAAACACACACACGCACACACACACACACACACACACACACACAGGTTTAGCTTTTTGACCACCCTAGTGGAGGTAAAGTATTGCACAGGTTGCCCAAAGCTCTATGAAACAGTAAATGGAGCAGTAAAGAGTGCTTGGCTGTTCTCACTGTAATATAAAAACAGGCCTGGTGAAAGTGATCCAGGGTGTGTGTGAGTGTGTAGCGCTACAGTGGGGATGTTAGTGCTGCTTTGTGGATTTGTTCATTTTTGAATAGAAACTGACAGATTGGCTGACATGATTGATGATGCTTCCATTTGACTGTGAAGTGTAGTTTAAATATGCTCAAAGGTCTTTTGGTGTTAGTTCTATTGAACTTTAATAAATTTAGATGGCTTCATTCTCATTTAAAGGATAATTCCAGTTTATTACAACACAGGCCAACATTCCTAAAAGCATAATTAACTAGGGTCAGGTGACAAGAGAGTATATACATTATATACATTTGTCAATTGTCAGATATTTTGCTATGTCATTTGTGGTTATCTCTTATATCTCTGGTTGGATCAGCTATTGTAGGCAATGTTGGAAATCAATGTCAAGGAGTTTTTTATGGCCATATTAGATTTTTATATGTTGTTTGCATCCATGTGAAATTGCCTTTATTTGACAGATATTTAGTTTGCTTGATTAGCCAACAACAAATATGCTTAATTTAATCCTCACATTTGAGAAGCTGAAACAAGAAAATAATTGGTATTTTTTCTTGAGAAATGACTGAGTTGATTATTAAAATAGTTGGCAGTTAATTTTCTTTTGACAGGCTAATCAACTAATTGATGAATTGATGAATTGTTTCAGCTCTATCGTGAAATTGATAGCGCATCAAAATATTGCTAATTATCCCTAACTTTCACTTTAACCTCCAAATAATGTTTTACATAACCTGGATAAACTGTTGGCTTGTTTCCAACCTGTCTGATCAATTCATTGCTTGTTTTTCTTTCCACTTTGTTGTCACTGCATTTCCAGATCTCAGCAATTACATTACATTGCCAAAAGTATGTGGACACCTGGACATTACATGGAAATCTCTTTTCAAAATCACTGGCATTAATCTGGTCCTAAATCCCTGCAGGGATTTGCTCCTATTTAGCCACAAGCACATTAGTGAGCTCCAACACTGATGTTGGCTGATAAGAACTTGCTCACAGTGGGTGTTCCAGTTCATCCCAAAGGTGTTGGATACAGTTCAGGTCAGGGCTCTGTGCAGGCCACTCACGTTCTTCCACACCAAAGTGGGAAAACCATTTTTTATGGTGCTGGCTTTGTGCACGGGCAGTGTCATGTTGAAACAGGAAAGGAACAAACACAAGCTGTTGACACAAAGTTGGAAGAACACTGTTGTCTAAAATGTCAATGTATGCTGTAGCATTAAGATTTCCCCTCATTGGAGCTATATGTCCATACCATGAAAAACAGTCCGAGACCAAAAGTACACAAAAGTATGTGGACATACATTTTTGTCCATATACTTTTGGAAATATAGTACACTTTGGTGAGCACACCATAAGACGAACTCTTAACAAGATTGTTAAGTACATTGTTATTTTCACTTTGAAATTTTGTTGTTTTGTTGTAGAGTGATAATTTTTCTCCATATCTATTTGTCTTACCGTGTCTCTATATCTCTCAGTCTCTCCATCACTCATGCTGCCTCTTTTTTATCTAACTTTCTACTCTATTGAACTCTTCCCCACCTTCACTCTCTCCTGGCTAGTTTACCTTTCATTCCCTTTTTCTTTTTGCACCTTATTGGTTCACTCGATTTATACCTCTCTCCCGCCTCTCTCATGTATGATAATCAGATTATGTGCGGAATGCGTGAAAGCGGCTGTGTATCCAGCTTCAGAGCTGCTGCCGAATACCCAACCCTCTTCTGCAGCTATGAAAATGAATTATAGTTCCATTGGAAATCTATATGAATGTCTCTTGGAGAATTCATTCATTCATCAAAGTCATAACACCAAGATAATTGGATGAATCTCTTCCCTCACTTGCCAGCTACCAGCGTTCTCACCTGTTGTTGGTTAATCATAGATACCTGTGTGATAGGCACGGTGAGTTATGATCAGATCTGGTATTCGGACGTGTTTTGAAGGAGATATAAGAGACTTGTAGCGTCATTTCAGATATCTGGAATAACGTTGTTAGAACATTTAGTCCCTGCTGAAAAGCCTCATTCTAATCCCTAACCTGAATTCAACATGTGGAGTGGTTGGAGGGCTGGTTAGTTTTAGACTGCTGGGATATTTTGGACTTTGGGTCAGATCAGTACACCTCCTGTGCTTCTAGCCCAAATGTTGACTGAGCTGATTAAATATGGTTATGTAAAGAACATAAACATATCACAACTAGCTTGGCAGGGGGTGCAAGCTCCATCTTCTCTGGGACTTTTCTATCTGTAAGGAATGAACCTCAACTTATATTTAGATATTAAGACTGCATAGTGCTTGAATTAAAGAAGAACATGCCTTTCTGACTCAGAAGTAGGATAAAAAATTTTGATTTTGTTTCATAACTTTTGAGGGCAACACCTTCGATATGCATCATGTGTCGCTGGTGAGTGCTGCCTTTAAGGACTACAGTTTTGCATTATCCATTTGTCTTTGACACCTTGTGCAGTATAGTGATGTAGTTTAAGGCTCCTGTTTTGGATGTTTATGTGGTCTGCTAGTTTTATTGCCTTGAAATCTTCGTCATGTTGTAATTTGTTGCAACGTTTCAGTGGCATTAACCTTCACTCCTGCAACTGTGGCAACACATAGCTTGCAAACCATGTTGGGAATGCAGCTATGGCATTTTTGTAAATTATTGATTAATGTGCCCATTACATTCATCATCTACTGAATAATTTTTTGGTTAGTATAATGTAAAAATTGTAATGAAAAATGTAAATCAACATTGGCCAGAGCCCCTATATGTAAGTGAATGGGGAAGTAGTCTAATACTGTTGGACCTCAGAGTGTGTGTGTGTGTGTGTGTGTGTGTGTGTGTGTGTGTGTGTGTGTGTGTGTGTGTGTGTGTGTGTGTGTGTGTGTACACACACACACACACACACACACACACACACACACACACAGGCATGATGTAGGTTGGCCTTTTGAACCTCCATTTCCCTTAGCTGGTCAGGGTATCCAGGGTTTCCAGTTTGATGTCGTCCACTCCGATGTAATCAGATGTTGACAGATTGTGCAAAAAACAGACCAGGATTTTCAGTTTGAAAGAGGTGCTTGTCACCTGAGTGCCTGTGCATTGCTGTGCATGACTAGAGCGTGCCAGCTCAGAGTCATGCTTATGAACTCCATCTGATGCCATCCATATCACAACAAGCTTTCAGATATGAGTATGTGAAGGTGGACGAACATAAACACACACTTAAATACTGAACACACACATACCAAAGCTTCTAGCTCTGTACTACATTTGGTTTCTGTTGTTTTGCTCTGTTAGGGTTGGCTGTGGTGTATTTTCCACCAGCACCTATAATTCTGCTGCGATATGTCTGTCAGGTGGGTTGCCAGGTCTGTCCCTGCCGAGCAGCGATCAGCCTGCTGGACCTCCGTGCTGGAATGAAGTGCTGTTTGATTCGATTATTGACTGATTGACTGACTGACTGAAAGCTCTGTTTTTCATATCTTTGCCTGGCTGCCCATGTATCTGTTATGTAACTATGTTGTACTTTTGATCAGCATCTGTTTAATTTTGACTTATAGTACAAAAACACACTGCACAGAGCTTTAGCTAAAACATACAGTAAATTAAATATGATTAATGAGCAATGCTGTGGCCTATCACTGTGTGTAGTTTGTGTTTCATAGGTACTTAATATTTCAGCAGCTTGTTCTTGTGGTCTTGTTTCATACCGGCTGTTAAAGGATAATTCTTGTTTATGGCAATACAGGTTAAATTTTCCAAATCATTTCCACTAGTAATAATAACATTGTACTCAAGTAAGTGTGGAGATCTGGGTATTATGAAGTTTACCAAACATCTTTGGAATTGAAAACCAAGCTTAAAAGTAAAATTATTACCCAAATTGTCCATCATAAACATCCATCACAGTTCACAGACTGACTTCCTGGTACAACCATGACCTACTATTCAGAGGTGTGGACTCAAGTAAGGTAATGAATGACTTTGGACTTACCATAATCAAAACAAAGACCTGCAACTCAACTTTAACACCAATGACCTGTGACTTCACTTGAACTTGAGCCTTTTGGATTTGAATGGCTTGATATTATCCACAAGCCCAGACAATAAATCTGGTGTTATAAAAACATTGTGCCAATCATATTGTGCATTTGTCAGTGCAGACAGGCAGACAGAGGAAGAAGAGATTATTCTTTCACTTATCACATTTGCATTTTAAAACTCTGCTGTGGTCAACAAAAAATGAATGGCATTCATTATATCTGTAAATTATGCACAGAATGGCGCATAATGACTTGCATAAGGCAAAACACGAAGTTTAGGACTTGGACCTGATTTGGGACTTGTTGGGACTTTATAACCACGACTTGAGACGTAATTGGCGAAACATTCACTTTATCACTACTTGCCACCTGCGTCTTACCTCAGTTGTGCCCGCACACTGTTTTTTTGTGCAGTGAGGGATCGTTATGTACATTTAACTACTTTCTGAGTGTTTAGATAATCTGGCTAAACTGACGACTTTTTTACAACCTGTCTGAACATCTGGCTGCTCGTGCCCCGCTGGATTTTGTTGTTGCAGTTTTTCCATGTTTCCAGCAGGTCATTAGTTATCGGTTGCTGTTATGAATAATGTAACAGATGTAATAAACATCCGTAGTTTCCGAAGTAATAATGGCAACCCTGAATATAAATTGTCTGTGTGTTTGTTCTGCAGCGATGGAGGAGCTGGTGTGTGAGCTTCGTCTGTTCCTGGACCTGCTGGACAGGGAGTATCTAAGCGCGGGGGTCCGAGAAAAGAAGATGCACCTCTCCAACATCCTCCACAGAGTCCTATCCGACAAAGGTGAGATTACACAATGCAATATAACATTCATCAGAAACACTTTGGCGTTATCTGGAGTTGTGTATTACATAATCAGATAGCTGACAAACTTTCACATGCAGAGAGGGTGAAGCCATTAGGATAGAATTCACTGTTACTGTAGATAAAACTACAGCCAAACAAAACAGCTACTGATTAGAATACAAGTGCTGGGTATTGAAGATAAAACAAAATGATTGAAGATGTGAATGAATGACCCCTGAATGTTTCAAACAGTTTAGATATGAATCAAAACAAACAGAACATAACAGGAATGTCTATGTGTGATAAATTGACACATCTATAAACTTGCAATGCACAGAGTACCGATATGATGCTAGTAATCTGTTCTCAAAGTTCATAATCTGTATACCTCACTGTCTCAGATTCAGTGGGATAATAATTCTGTATGGTAACATTAAGCTAGAACTTGTCTTCAAATCTTAACTATAAGTGGAAAGGTTCATAAACCAACATCCTCTTCAGGCTTGTGCAAATTTAAATGAAACTGCTGTAAATGCAGTGTAGTGCAGAAAATGAATTTAAGAAATCATGCTATGTACAGATGCACACCTTCCAAACAGGTTGAGCTGCTGTGAGTAGCAGTCATCAGAGCCAATGATGCCCTTGCTGTCTACTTACTGTATGTCCATACCATACCAGATAAGGGACATGGCTTCATTCTGCTTAACCACATGCTTCTGCATTTCTGCACCTAACCATTTCACCTATCCACTGTCATTCTTGTCACTCAAACTAAAACCAACATAGCTGGACTGCAGTGGTGTTTTTAACTCCAGTAGCTAAAAGTTAGTCATTAATAAGATGTAACGTCAGTCCTCATTTCTTCATCGAGCTTAGAAGTAGTAAATGTATTTGGTCCGTACAATGTTTCAAAATGACTTACAAAAGAGGATGTCCAAATATACTCTTAGCAAAACAACAAAAGCCCTTCTGGTTTCACAGTAAAGGCTTACCACTGCCTTCACATTTAAATGCATTTATTTTGAAAGCACATACATCTGATGAGTTACTATCAGTGGTAACTTTACCACTTAATTTGGTCTAATGTCAAATGCTACGTTCAGTAGAGACACTGATTTTTGTAATGACGTTGACAAAAAAATTGTATTAATGTTGATTGTTGACATCTAGCTGAAACCCCATCACTAAATAAGGTCGTTTTTGGTGCTGATAGCGATCTGGCAAATCTGGTTTGTGCATTGCCAGGGTAAACTGTGTCTAGACATGCATGTGTACATCACAAATTGTTCACATTATTAAAAAGTTTTGACAGTTTGATGTTATTTCTTAAGGAGCACAACTATTAAAAATTTGCAAGGGATTTATCAAACACTATCAGGCAGTCATCAAACATCTGTATTTTGTTTTTCCAAGGTTAATTCAAAGACGGAGAATGTTATTAGCCATTAGCTGTCATTGCAGTAAAACTCATAAAAGTCAAATGGATAATGATGCAAAGTCACACAAAAATAAGGAATAACTCCCACTGTATGGGAAAATCTAGTACTAGAGCCAGATTAAGCCTTTCTGGGGCCATACAAAGAACTTGCCTGGGAGGTTTGTGCCTTTAGTCAGTTCAGCTAAACTCTTATCAGTGGCCTGATGTAAAGTATATTTTTTATGTTACAGAAAAAAAAAAATCCTCACTGGGACACCCTGTTATTGAAGAAAGCTGAGAGCCTAAACTGAGGTTTTCATTCCCAGTTGCAGCTACTGAACCTTTCCTCCTCCTCATGCCCACTACACAGTATACTGTACGTATAATAAAGAACGTTCTCTCATTTTCCGTGTCTTTTTCCTCCTCCCCAGAGCCTTCATTCAAGTCAGAGATCCACAGTGGTCTACCAGCGCCACCTCAGATGCCCCTCCCTGAGATCCCTCATCCCTGGCTGGTAAGACTTCTATCCTGACCTCAAGACCTATAACCTTACAGTACCTCTTATAAAAGATGAAGAGTTGCAGTCAGGCAAAATCTAATCCTACAGGAAACTTGACCACTCACTTGACCAGGGAACACCGTATTCCACATGTCCTTTTATATTTATACATATGTATATGCATTATATATGTGTGTGTTTCTGTGTGTGTGTGTGTGTGTGTGTGTGTGTGTGTGTGTGTGTGTGTAAATGTGTGTGTGTGTGTGTGTGTATATATATGTGTGTGTGTGTGTGTGTGTGTGTGTGTGTGTGTGTGTGTGTGTGTGTGTGTATATATATGTGTGTGTGTGTATATGTATATATATATGTGCGTGTGTATGTGTGTATATATATAAATGTATATGTATACGTGTCTGTATATATATGTGTGTGTATATTTGTGTGTGTGTGTGTGTGTGTGTGTGTGTGTGTGTGTGTGTGTGTGTGTGTGTGTGTGTATAAATGTGTGTGTGTGTATATATATATATATGTGTGGGTTTGTGTATGTATGTATGTGTATATATGTATATGTGTCTGTGTGTGTGTGTATATGTGTATGTGTCTATCTGTATATATGTATATATATATATATATATGTGTGTGTGTATATGTGTATATAAGTGTACATGTGTATGTATGTGTGTGTGTGTGTGTGTGTGTGTGTGTGTGTGTGTGTGTGTGTGTGTGTGTGTGTGTGTGTGTGTGTGTGTGTGTGTGTGTGTGTGTGTGTGTGTATATATTTGTATGTTTTGTCAGATGTAACCATACCCTATGGTATTGTAATGTAAGCAAGATAAACATTCAGTTCCTGTATTTGCTTTAGACGTCTGACCGAACAGAGGTGTTCCTCCATTTACCAACCAACTCAGCGTCACTTTGTTTCCAGTGCTGTGTCTTGTCTCCTTCTTTGTAACTCTGGTTTAGTAAAGCTGCTCTAGTGCCAAAACTCTGACAACTCTCAGGTGAATGACATAAACTTTACTTATTGTCTTGGCAACACTGACAAATTCCGATTTTAACAATGCATTGCAAGTCGCTTGCATGTCATATGGTTCTGGATGTGATTTTCATATAACATATTCACATAGTTTAGAAAACATCGGAGCAGAGAAACACATCTTAGACACCCTTTGTCATGAGCGTTAACAGTCAGTGATCATCAGAGTCAGATTACAAAAAAATATCATGTAGTCTGAACCCAGGATAAGGCCTGTCTTTTTTGTGCATTCAAAGCAAATGTGTCTTTTGAGATTCTCACACATGGAAAATCAGGAAAGATAGAAGTGAATGAAGTAGGGTGGGTGTTGCATAAAATGTTTTTTGGTACTGGAACAATATCTATGGTGAGTTTGTATCATCAAAAACAATTTCTTTTCATTTAACAGAAGACCCCAAAGTTCTCAAATATTAAATACTGTTTAAATACAAGCACCCATACAAGAACTTTGCCTAAAAGTTTGACTTAAATCAGTCTAATCAAAGAATACCCTAGAAAAAAGGGGGAAGAGATTTGATGGCAGCTTTCAGTACTTGACAGTTTTTGATACTTGGTGATATCGGCACATTTTTATCATTCAATCAAGACATTCTCTATTAAGTCAAAAGTCAAATTAAAACACACTTAAAATCTATCTAGGCACATTAAAGTCATATTTAATAATACAGTGGGATGTGGAAGCCATGTAAGATGTGTTTTAACAGTCACTTGCAAAGCAGTATGTTTTCCTGTCTCACACTGAGACTTGCATCAAATCAACCTGACAGTCAGTAAGCACTGTTACGTCTTTATTGTAGCAAGTGAGTGTGTTTGTGTGTGTGTGTATATGTGTGTGTGTGTATGTGAGTGATATAGTGGGAGTGATATGAGGAGCATACATGTGTAAAGAGATCCAGCATGAGGAATAACAGGGAGTCTTGTGTGTGTGTGTGTGTGTGTGTGTGTGTGTGTGTGTGTGTGTGTGTGTGTGTGTGTGTGTGTGTGTGTGTGTGTGTGTGTCATTAGTGTTGGAGCAGATGCCTCTGATGGAAAGCAGGTGGCGGTGATGGCTTGCAAAGCCCTCTCACCGTAACAATAAGCCACAATCCCTTGTTCTACATCCTCTCATCCACACACACACAGACACTGAGGCACAAGGCCTTACAGTGCAGTTTGTAATTAGAACCAGTCCACAGACTCAGCCTCCTCCGGTGACCCCAGCGTGCGTCTGAAATCAGAGGCCAGGTTTTCCCGGAAACCTAGACGCGAGAGGAGGAGTGAGTAGGAGTGAGTCGCTCTGTCTCTACTTTTTGTCTCCCTCCTCTGCTCCTGTCTTTCTAGCAATTTTCTATCCTGCAATTTAACCAGCTTTTGAAATGTTAAAAAATAAAATGCATAGCAGTACTCTTACAGCTGAAAGCCCTGTTTGGTCACCACATTGCTTCATTTTGTGTTTTCTGTGTTAACCTTTTCAGTACACAGTCACAAGACAAATGATTGAGAAAATTTCATGTTGTCACATGACTAGAGGAAAAAAATCAATTTGTGCAATGAGTGAATATCGAGCCTAGATGCTTTTTAATACATTAGCATGAAAGTCATTCCTGACTTTGTATGTGTTACACAATAATCTCAACTAAAATGTCAATTTTCTAGGTTTTCTGGAGCTTTCAGTTGCATCTTAAAGGTCTTCATCAGTGAATGGCACCAACTGAAAAGTCTTTGTAGCACTTCGTATTGAAAACTGTCTGGTACCAAAAGCTGGATACTGAATATCAGATTTTTCAACTTGATTTAAATCAAAACTTTGCCAGTTTTTGTAACATTTTAATCAAGCAAATGTCTTGTGTTTAGACGATATATAACATTGTAGGAGCTTGGCTTCTTATGTTGAAAAAAAAGGTCTTTGTCAAAAAAAATGGTGAAATATCACAAAGAAAGGTATCAAAAAAGTATCTTTCTGGTATTGGTACTATAACTATGACATTGTATCAACATTAGTATCCAAAATTTCTCTTAGCAATGTTGTAAGTCACATACAAAGGCTATGCATGCATACTACGAACCTTAACTTTAACACCAACTTTTAAACCCTTCCGTGGTTTAACTCCTCACATTGATTCTGTGATGTACATGTGAACTCCAGGGTGTACAAGTATGCTGTGTAATCACTGTTGGGTGTGGTTACAGCAGCAATAGAGCACGCTTCTGACCACACCCATCATTGATGCAAGCTGTGGTCAGAGTTGACACAAGCTTAAAACCTTCACCCAGAGAGGACAGCAAACCAATGCTTTTCAGAGTTAGTTCATCTTTAGTGGTCACTTCTAATTTGTTTCTTAGTTAACTAACCTTAACCCTCATTACAGTCAGGATTTAAAGGAAAATTCAGTATTTTACAACCTAGGGCCTATATTTGTGGTTTGCCCATTAATCTTTATAACTGCTTTTGATAACATTGTAGTCATCAAAGTAATGACTGATGTATATGGATGCAGAAACATCACTACAAGGGCAGGAATGCAAGGGGTCAGACAATCACACAGGTTGTAAACAACCCCTCAGTTTAGTTACATTCTAGGCTGTAAACTGCAGGCAATGAATGAAAGTGAGTCAAAAACATTGCTCTTTGTCTTCACTGTAAAATCAGAACTGAATCATCTGTCAGGATGCAATGATGAGGAGCTGAAAAAGGCTGAAAAATGTTAACTGCCAGAGAGTGGAACTATGTGATTGACACAACAAAGAATAAGCTGCACCTGAAAACATAGCTGGACACACTACACAAATGTGAGGTTTATTCTCTGCTTTAAATTAGGTATTTTATGTTGTGGTTTGTTGGTGGGCCCCATGGGATTTCGTTAAGGTACTGGTTATGTTGGCTAAACTACTTACATGTATTTTCAAGCAAAACTTGGGCACAGGAAGCCTGGCTGCAAAATTAAGTGGATGCTTACCACAAATAGATGGGATGAAAATCCAAAATTTCCTTGCCCTGTTACAATTTGTTTTAAGTGTTGTCAACATGTCCCCATTTCTCAGAAATGAGAATGTTATTTGTTACCATAAAAAAATGGGAATGATGGCCAAACAGATCCTTACCCACATTTATTTAACTGTGACTTATATCCAATTACAGTCTGACCACTCAAGTCTAAACCCATATGTGTAAAAGAAAAACTATGAAGACATCATACTCAACATGTGCATGTGGAAGTAAACAACAATATGCAGTGGAAACTGGCTGTAGATTTATGCAAACAGATATAATACAGTTATAATGCTGCCATCAGCTTCTTTGCTGTTGTGTCAGCAAAGAAGAAAATAATAGTAAAGGGGGGAAATTTAAACATACTGGAGCCAGCGAGTACACTTTAACATGCTAATTGGAAATATAGCCCATGTATATTAAAAACTCTAAAAGTAACATACAGTATGTGCAGGTAGTGCGGCACTAAAGTACAATTCTCATAAATATACTTGAATGGAAACCTACCTACTATCTTTTATTTTCTTCCAGCTCTATGTCTCTCTCTTGCTGTCTCTCTGCTCTGAAATTACCATTCATCACATTTCCACACTGACCTCTGGATAAGCTGTCCAAGCAGAGAGAAAAAATCTGTTCTACTCTCTCTCTCCACTCTCAATTCTTTTAAGTTGTATAAATTTCAGCCTGTGGGGAAAAAAGATAGATGGGTAAAAGCAAGAGAGAGGGGAGGCGAATGCAAAAGTGGAAGGGGTAGGGGTAGGGAGTTGAAGAAACAAAGAAGAACAAGATCTAGTGCAGATGAAACACCCATACTCTGTTTAGTCATGTTCTAATGGGTCAAATGTAGTTAATTTACAGAGCAGAATATTTATTGAGTTACTCTGGGTGTCTAAGTGCAATAAATAGAGAAGAGAGATCTTGTGGAAGAATGGGAGAGTATGGAAGAGGAAGAGACGGCCACGGTCTGTCTGTGACCTGTCAAGGCTCAATGCCGAGCCAAACCATTGCTCCCTGCAAGACTGAGAGCCTGCGGCTTTAGAAGCTACATCAGTGCTCTGTCAACCGCAAAGCCTGTGGCAGCCATTTTGATTCCTCACTGTTATATAAGGAATAATTAGTTTAGAGTAGCTCAGTGGAAAGGACATCTGGACATCTCAGTGTAAAGTACAATTGCAAATGTTTAGTCAAGTGACATTATTATTGCACTCATTATAAATTAATCAAACAAAAATAACATGAACTGAATGGAGGTTGTCACTTACACAATGAAATGCTTGTGTGTCAGACACAAAGGGGAAAGTAGTCAAATTATACAGACTGCCATGATGTGTTTACTCAATGTGGAATTTTTATGCAGTTTGTCATGCACACCCTGTACCTCCTGACAAACTCTGAAATGTATGGTACATAGAATGATATTGAAATTACTAAAATTAGCTATGGCATTGCTAATCACTACCCTAGCAGAACAGGTGGATATGAACATAGACAAATGGCACTATCTTTATTTTACTTTATGCTCATACAATTATGTGTAACTTACCACTTTTGTAGCTTCTTTCCAGGTAGAAACATTTTACAATAATTTATTATTGTTGTGTTAGCAAAGCACCATTAGAAGTCGTGGTATTACCACATTTAAATTGTTAAATTGCCAGCAAAATCTTAACAATTTTAGCTGTGTTAGCTGCTCTAAAGTCATTGTAAAATAATGGAGGGATGTGTCGTTTGTATTTGTTCTTGTTAAGAGTGCAGACATGCTAAGTTCACTTAAGAGCTTAGGTATAGCATGCTAGCATGCATAGCTAACATAACGCGTGTATCTGTTTTCCAATGGGGTAGAAATGTCCAATGTTTAATATATAAAATCCTGTGGCTCAGTAGATATATCATCAACTAGCAAAAAATATGAGCAGTTAAGAATAAAATTTAGCCATAGTTAACCACTTTTGCCTTTGTTTATTAGCTATTTTAAGCCAACACAGCTAAGCCTGTCATTCAATCATTTACATTATTGCATAGCATTTGTAGTGACAGATTTGCCTCAGGACAGTCAGCTGAGGTCAAGACATTGTAGTATACTCACAAAGTGTAACTGTTAGCGGGGCATGATAGTCACATGTGTGACACTTGTTAGCCTCAGCATTAGCAAAAAGAAACAAAGAGATGATGTGTGTATCTGTGCGTAGAGACTTGTTTCCCAGGGGCAGACTTGTTATCGACTCTCAAACACACACAAACATGGACACACAAGCACATAGAAACCCAGCAGGATATCCCCTAATCAAATAGACAGCCACTGGGTTACATTTTTGTTTATCAAGCTCAAACTGGTCTGAACCACTCTGTGTGTGTGTGTGTGTGTGTGTGTGTGTGTGTGTGTGTGTGTGTGTGTGTGTGTGTGTGTGTGTGTGTGTGTGTGTGTGTGTGTGTGTGTGTGTGTGTGGGGCATAAAATGAGTCATTAGGAAGTCAATGCAAAACAAAATTTAAGGTCTAATACAAAGAACACCAAAATAGAAAAATTCATTTCTTGACCAAAAACAAACCATAGTGTTAAATGTACCATATTGGCAACTATTATTATTATTATTATTTTGTTTGTGTGTTTGTAACACCTGTTTAGCAATAATCAAGGCAATAGACAACACACAGTACACCCTTAGAATAACAGGTTCACTCAGTAACACAAGAACCAGTACTTGTTCCTCTAATTGTAAATACATAAATGTCTGCTCACCAACTAAGATGTAAGGATGAAAGTATTTATTTTCATTATCAATTCATCTGTCAATGAATTTGTTCTATAAAAACTTCAAAAGTCATGAAAAACAATCATCACATTTTCACAGTCCCCAATGTGATGTCTTCACCTGTTTTGTTTGTCCAGCAGTCCAGTAAACAAGGATATTCAATTTATAATGATATAAAACAGGGAACAGCAACCAATCCTCACACTTGAACCAGCAAATGTTTGCCATTTTTGCTTGATTAAAGGCCTCAGTAATTCATCAGTTATCAAATTGTTGATAAGTTTTCTGTTAATTGACTAATCAACTGAAAAATACTGTTGTTTTAGCACTAGCAGGATTCTTTTGCAAATGTAATTTGAAGGACCAATATGGTATATGGTATATGATAAGTTGATATTGATGATGGTGATCCTCCAAACTGCAGTAAAAGTGGCCAGGCATTCCGCCTGGTGTTGTCATACAATTCCATCATGATCTGGTCATGGATGTAGGGCTGTGTGTATGTGTGTGTGCAAGAGTATAAAGCAGTAAAACTGGCTGGTTTGCTCAGATACACATACTATATACACTCAGAGAGAAACGGGATCTTTCCATGTCAGTTTGATCCTCTCCACACCCCTCACCTCATAAATTTCTTCAGCGATCTAAGAAGGAGGATCACTGTACCATTTTCCAATGTGTTACAAGCCACACTCAAACATGTACACATGCGTTTACGCACAAAGAAAACAAGGTCTGGCTCTAATTACATCAGAATGACCACTAAGTGTGACAAAATTCAACTGAAGTCTTGTAGGACTACAAGAATCTTTCTCTTTTTGTCTCTTTTCAAATGGAAGATTTATGCTTCACTAATATTCCTCTTTTATCTTCTGGATGAAATACATTCCTGTCTTCAACAAGCTTACTGCCTCAACCATATGTACGGTTTCCATCCAGATGTCAAGTAGTTTGAACAAAAATCAATGGAATTGCATCACTGAACACAGAATGATAGTAAGCATCTTTCAAGAATTGATTTGTCATCGGCATTTTGTTATGGGACTTTTTCTACAGTGTTCCTATTTCATGCTGCCATGAAATGAAAACAAGGAAATTAACACAGTGATATGTTTAAATACACCAGCTAATGGTCTCATTGGTGTCTTGCACGTCAAAGCATCAGAAATATGTGACATTTCTTCAGGTTCGTAGACAAAAAAAGGTGTCAGTATGCTTCAGAGTGCTTATTGAATTGTTAAAGTGTTGGAAGCCCACTCCCCCAAACCTTTCTGAGGTTAGAGACTATTTTTGCAGCTTTCAAAAGGTGACTCATTCAACCAATGTGGATTTGAACTTCTCACTCAAGCTTTCTTTTCTTAATTTTTCATACACCTTCTTTTTTTTCAATTTTTTTGTAACCAACAGAATCTAAAGCCGTGACGGCCATTGAGGAGAATATCCAATAGTGTGCACTGCTATCCCGCTTTTATCACAGTTCATCGGGGTATGCCCCTCTCTATGATAGCAGGGTTTTTGCCCTGCCTTCATGTGGCCATTTGGAACAGCTAAAAATACTTTTGCATTAAGACATGGTTGGACGACATTTCATACGACCTGTTTTGTTTTACGCATACCCCAGCCTTGAAACCGCTTTTAACTGTGGTGCCTTAGTGCAGACCAAAATCTCAGACCCAAGTTGCTCAATTCTGAGCAAGTTGTAACAAAGTTTAACTCAGTTTTCAATTGATTGAAAACCATCCATCAACATGTTTGTTAGATCATGCCTTGTCAACAGGCAAGGTATCTTGGACTGCAACCAATGGTTATTCTCATTTCTGAATATATTTAGATTATTTGATTCAATGTTCAGTCATTAAAATGTCCAAACATAGTGAAAACTGCTATAACAAGTTCCATGAACCCAAGATGATGCCTTTAAATTGCTTTTGTTTTCTGGTTGTTCAGTCTAAAACTCTAAGTTATTCAGTTTGCAATGATACAAATCAGATAAAAGCAGCAAATCCTCAGATTTTAGAAGAGGCTGAGACTAGAAAATGCTTGGCTTTTTTGCTAATTGTTTTAGCACTAATGCATTAACATAACAATTCCTTTTCAGTCAGTATTCCAGTCACATCATCAGTTGCATCCTAAGTGCCGTGCGAGGCTCCACAGCGGCTCTGTTTGAGCAGAATGTGGACCCGTCCTCTTGTTGAGACACAAATGATTTCCATCTGTGTTGATGTTGGAGAGTGGTGCCACCCCCCCTTCACCTCCTTCCCTGCCCCTTCCTCCTCTACTCCCTCATCTTCCCCCGAACAGAACTTCCCTCACTCCGCAAGTTAACCATTTAACAGAGCCATTAACTTATGTTGCATCATGCATGCGTTAAAAATTTTATGGGTTGATTTTGTTTGCTTTCTGTTTTGCACTTAGAGCGCAGAGGAGTATAGAAATGTGTCATGTGATGGATATGCTGTATACACACAAGCTGGGTTGCATTATCCTTAACAGTCTGGGTCCCATTTGGAATTCATTTCCTTCCCTTCTCATTTTGAATCAGACAACCCCCTTCCTCCCCAAGCACTTTCAAAGATAAATATGCGTCTTAACCCAAGCTTTATGTTCGAATGCAGCCCATAGTGTACACACGTCTAAATGCACTATTATCTATTGTTAGGTGTCACTGGTGGTTGCGATGGATCTTACTTGTTTGAGCGCACAATTTATTCAAAGCATTTCCTACCACTTGCAATTCATTGTCACGTTGGTGGCCATAGACCAGCGGCTTTGTATCTGGAATAAATGTAGGGTTTGCTGTATTTGCCAAACCAAATGTTCTCTGTTTCTATGTTTTTCTAACAAATGCTTTCTAGCCTGAAAGGGAAACACATTGTAGCAAGTTAATGTGTCACTGTGCTGTGTCAAATTATGGATTGCATTTGCAGCAGGAGTCAGCTCGCAATCACAGAATTTCAGTTGAATCAGTCCTGCTTTTGTACGTCTTTAGAAATGATTTGCCGGCTGGAGTTTGTCGCATGGCATGGTTTGGTATACAAATGGTGCTGATGAATTGATTTTCATATTGGACTTAATTCATCAGTGGGATTTCCCTACTTGGTGGTATGGTCAACCACAGCAAAGCATTCAGTGACATCGGCACTATTGTGTCATTGACTTGAAACAGGAAATGAAGTGGTTTAACGGATAATATTGAAAGGCGTCACACTTTGTCACTGAGGTAACCAAACAAGTGGCAAATGGGAGATTGATTAAGTCTTAACTGCAGTAAGCAGTGGGACTTAACTAAGTGACACATGCCCACAGCATGGTTAATCATGAGGGTCAGAACTGTTTCAGCCTGCTTATACTGACACTCTTTGGAAAAAGTCCCTGCTGAGAAAGTGGAGCATGGATGGAAAACCTATTTCACAACTTTTTTTCCCCCACTGCAGTGCTTTCGAAGGCTTTTTACAATGCCAGGATTTTTTTCCTGACACATGATGTGATCGAAGTGACTTAATAACACACTGAGGTAAAATTGAAGTTATTTCTGCAGTCTGTTAAAGAACTAATATAGTTTACTATTAAACTAAGTGAAATGTAGAGATGGTTTATGGACAAAATGAATTGACTTTTTGGTGACAGATTGACATCTTGTTGCCTTCCACCCTGACCTTTAATTGGAAATGTCCATTGATTGTATCTCTTTATGTAACAATCATTGTCCAGAGAACGTCTGCATGCAAAGAGGGTGCTGTAAATAGATTAGTAAAACATTCTTAAAATTCTAACTTGTGTAGAAATATTTGCTTTTTTTAGAGTGATGTTTAGGGTTTCTGTCTGATCTCAAGGCAGGCTTTAATTTAAGTACTTTTTCCAATCAAGCAACATAATGCAAAAGTATCTAATTCTCTAACTTGCCAGTTAAGCAGTAAAATGAGGGAGTGCTGTACTGGCACAGGTTACTGTAATTGTGATTACTGGTGGGAAGTAATCTTGCATAGTCAGACTTTCAGCTGAAATGACAGAAGTCTGGGAAAACTTTTGTCCTATTATGTGGGTGTCCTTTCCGAGCCAAAAGCAACATTAAACACGGTGGACTGAAATCATTCAAGTTATACAATACTACTTTGTAAAAGAGGCTGATTGATGGATCAACGTAGCTTATCACAAATATTGGTATCGATGTAAATGTCAAAATTGCAGTAGAGAAATGCTGAATATACTTTGTTTGAAGTAATTCAGAAACAGTGTTGCAGTTACAGAGTCTGTCCACCAGAGAGCACTGACTAGTTTATTTTCTAACTGTAAAATGTCCCACTCAGCACATATTTTGGTCACAATATCCAAAATTAAAAGAATTAATATCCAAATTTAAGGGATACTTTTATTATTTAAGGAATCGCAAACAAAAAATGTGCCGCTGACATAATATATTATCAAAAACTTCCATCAAGCTCTGCTGTAGGAGGGCATAGTCTGCTTCCTACCTACGAGACTGAATACTTTAAATGTACAGACTGGAAGTTTTTGGACAGTTACACATTTTTGAGTTCATCCGGCTCTGAACATCAGCAAATTAAATTTGAATTAGAATAATGGATACTACAGGAAAGTGACAAGTCTCTGTTTTAATTTGAGTAGGTATACATAATAATAGAAAGAACTGTGTGGGAGCTAAAACCCCTTTAAACAGAGGCCCCAAATTTTGCATGTGTATGTATGTGTGTTGTGTTTCTGCAGTTGTACATGCATCCCTTCATATGACTCTTCACTCAGTTGTAGTACAGCACACTGGTGCCATTGAAGACATGAACCTACTTTATAGCACAGGGAATTTAAGGCCACCCCACCCTTCCTTTCCAACGCTGTTGACTACCAGCTCCTACCAGCTCCCACTGGCTCCTGCTGACCCACATTTACACCTCATTGTGAGGTGAGAGAAATGCAGGAAACACCCAACCCAATTCCAATCTCCAGCTGTTTTTTCAGCTCAGCCGGCAAGCTGGCACATCCTCCAGTAACGGCACTCTGGTGAATGCACCTGTCCCGCAAAATACATACTCTACTCGCCAACCCGAGACAGGAAGGAGGGAAAGTGATGGAAGGGAAGTGAAGAATAGAGTTAAACATGGGATTTGTGAGAAAGGTTTTGTTTTGTCGGAGGTAACACTAGCATGGGTGGTTCATGTATAAACACAGAGGTGGAACACTTAGATGTGTATCACAGAGGTTGGCAGGGTTTGAGCTTGGCTGAGGCCTTGAGTCCTGCAGAGAGGGGATTTTTAGAGAGATTTAGTATCACAGTATAGTTTTTCTTTTGTTTTCTTGTTTCTTTTCATACTAGATTTCTGTGTTTGAATGCGAACTAGTACTGGGTTTTTCCCAGGTTTCTGGAGGGCTTAGGCACTGTGGTGGCTTGCCGGGGGGGGGTACTCAATAGTGCTCACTACTTCATAGTGCTCACTGCGTGAAGTGAGCACTGTGTCCTGAAGTAATCCTTCACATTTTTGTAAGTGACCGCACTATTCGCCAAATAAAATAACGCTGGTAAAACAAGATTCATAGTGAATGGAATCAAAGTGCAATTTTCTCATCCTCCCATAGCCATCTGACAATGTAACAGCGTTTGGCTGCTTAGCAAAATGTTTTGGTCGGTCGGACGTCTGTAGACAGCTCACTTTCCCAGTGGCCGCTATTCAGCTGAATGAGTTACTGTAGCAAGTCGATTCCTCTCTCATTCTCATTCCTCCCGCATAATTATTTTTTCTGACATTTTCTTTTTAACAAATTTTTCAGACTGTCTTTTTGAGCTCATCATCGAGGACAGATGTAATTTGTGGCTGCTTGACAGATTTTCTCCCTGGTTTATTTCTGCAGTAAAGACATCAGGAGATGCTAAGAAGTCATTTTCACTTGTCATGAACTTATTTCCTCCGTGGCAGCAGAACATGTTACACAAGCCTTCAGAAACTCCTGCAGGTTAAACTAGACTACCTAGTCTAATGAAAGCTGATTAACTCCGAAAGATTCACTATAGACAGATTCAAAAATGCTCACTAGCCCAACAACATAATAAGGCTACAAATCACTCATAATGCAAGACTCTGTAAAAGACCGTAGTTACACTGGTACTCCCTAAAATAAAAACAACACTAGGTCAAAACCTAGTATATGGCTGGATCACCCTTTATCTGTTTGCTTCTCTCCTACTCTCTATGCTCACATATACAGTATTTTAATACAGCTGAATTCCTAATAAAAATGTTCTCATTTATTTGTTTTTCTGTTTTTGTTGTCAGACAGCAGAACAAGTATGAAGTAGTGAAAAGCAGCACATTATGACTATTATTTAACAAGCACTCACTCTAATATGGAAAGTAACTAAGGTTTGTCCAAGAAGTCGCTAGATATGTTGCTAGGTGCTTTTGTGAAGAAAAGTTGCTAAAGGGGTCTGAAAAGTCGGTAAATCTAGTGACTTATGTCAGTCAACAAAATTCATTACATGAACCTTCAGTAAACATCTGTAGTTTAAATTGAGTTAACTGGACACACACTGGGTTGTAGCGTGGCATCTAGAAAATTGTTAACACAATAAGTTTGTAACAATAAGGCTACAAACAACCCATAGTACAACATTCCCTTAAAGTAACGGGCTCAATCACACTGAATACCATGTCACTTCCAAATATTCTAGCAGAGTTTCAGTACAAACTGTAAAGTCTTAAACTACTTGTCTCAGGGTTATCCCGGGACAAAGGCAGGACATTCTGGGTCAACCTGGAGGCTAATGGGTAACTAGCAACACAGCCCTTTGCTCTTTGTGCTTTCATCTTCTCTTGCAGTCTGGCTTCAATTTATAACTCATTGCTTTAGCTTGACCTCATGCTTGAGCTTCAAAAAACATATGGGGGAAGGGATGTGAGTGTGTGCATGGATATCAGTCCAGTTTGGAGGTGTGCTGATACAGCAACAACTGATCTGAAACATTTGGTCAGACCTTGATTCATCTGACGAGAGACAAGACTGAAAATACATGTGATTGAATAATTATGGGTGGCAGTAGCTTGGAAATGAGAGGAGCAGCTGGGACCAGCAGCAAAAATTTGGTCAAGAAGAATGAAGGAGTAACATACCCTTCTCTCTAAAATAAGTACCATCCATTTGACCTTGAGCAAGGCACTTAACCTCCAGTTGTACAAGTAGGGAGGCGACCAGAGGCCAACAGTAGAATACTGTGGTTACACTGTGCAGCTCCCAGATGTGAATGTGTATAACTGTTAAGCAGGGTGGTACTGGAGAAGAGCATAGGCCTCAGCAAAACCCTCCGCTGGATAAATAAAGCTTTAAGCAAACCTTACAAAAACCTTTCACCCATAATCCTTACCTTGGAGTAACTCAAGGTTTGGGCAGTATTTATTAGGTTTTCATTAACAGCTGTATGTCCTCCAAATAGAAGTAGCTAGTGTGCATTTAAAAAAAAACAATTATAGATTTACAGTCTGAACAAAAGAGTTCACCTGCATATACAGTACCTTTCTTCAAGGACACAGTTTTGTACCTTAGCATTAAACATGTATATTTGGGTTTATCTCGAAATGTAATGGTATTGACCAAAATAAAGTGGTGCAATAAACTGGTGAATAAATAAGATACTAACAGTGCTAAAGGCTTACATTATGGTGATCAGTTTTAATTATTTAAACTTTCTGCCAGTTTTGTAGAGGATGGCTCTAAAAACTCCAATACCCATATGCCTCTGATGTTGTTGCTATAGAGAGGAAATCAGTCAGAGGCGCAAATCAGACCTGTAGCAAGTTAAGAACTCGTTGCTGTTGCACATTCAAACAAAACAGTGTGCCATAGTTGATAAATTCTTCCCAAAATTGACAAAGAATCTGACAGTAAACTGATTTAAACCGCTGAATAAGTAGAGTATTAACGATTGTTTTAAATTTAAATGCACATCGGGAGTGGTAGTTGAATTTTATGCTTACATTGTTATTCATCTAGGTATCTTTTGACTTCCTATCAAAACACCAGATATTTTTCTAACGCTGTTGTCCATCTTGTGTACACATGACTCAACTATGAGAGTTTCATGCTCATTCAAGCCACATGAGTTCTCCAGCTGTCAGTCACTTCGCAATGTCTATAAAGAAAATGAACGGGTATTTTTCCAGACCATTGAATTCCAAAAATAACTTCTCCGACCAAGTCATTGCTTACAAGTCAAACTGGTTGCTGTAAAATAAATTCTAAAAATCCATCAGGATTGGCACAAGCTGGAAACATATGTGCCTATACACTGGATTATTTGCCAAGAATCATGGGAAATGCAGTTTTCCCTTTCCAAATCCTTTCCTAAGGGAGTGGCTTTCCTCTGTCCACTCAGTTTATCCATTCCAGCGTCCCACTAGCACTGTGGCAAACATTTATTCAGGTCCAGCCCTCCTACGCAGGGCAAAAATGGATACTTGGCATAAATGTTTGGATGTGAGTTTCAGGCCATGGCCAGAACAACAGACAACCCTCCCACTCCAAGTATCCAAACCAAGGTCAGGACTCCTTTACCACTACCTAATTACACATTATGACTGTGGAATTCTGACATTTCTGATCTGCATCCATGAACATGACCTGTATGTGCTGCTCTTCTGGTTGTAGCAGTGTTTCCTCTAGCAATGTATTCTTGTCAGGGACGAACAACATTTAGACCATGATGGGACATGAAAACTCCCGCGAAACTCTTAATTAAATGTAAGTGGACTAGAAGTTCAATAAAGTATTATCATAATATGGATGAGTCGCTATCGGCAATGTTTTTCATTTTTTTTTACACTATTTATTTTAGGGCAAGTTATTCTTTTCTTTTACTTCATAACTTTGACAAGAACATTTCACAAGGAATCAAGTAGAACAAAAAAATGTCTGCATGTAATAAAGTGAATAGGTAACAAGGCAAACTTTGGCATCCTTCTCATCCATCCAGTTAGTTGTGCCAAGCAGAATTTTCAGTAGGGCCAGTTGTATTTGGCAGCCAACTTGTTGAAACTGTAGAAAGTTGCAGAAATCATGGTACAGTCCTGTACTGTTATCTTTTTCTGGCAATACCATATTTTCAATAAAAGCCCCCGACAGCTTCATCTTCTTTGATTCTTTGAGACTTGACAGCTTCAAAGTGAGTTAGTCAGTCTTAGAAATGGTTTAGAGGGCTATTAAGAAATTTTATTTATGTAAAAACTTGCAAAACTGCAAATCCTGCTTTACAGTACTTGACTGTATTTTGAGATTTATTGTCGTCCAGTGGTTTCAGACCAAACACACAAGGTAGTTATCCTGCAAAGCAGCTAACTATGTTGCTATGCACTACAATGGAATGTAAACAGTTACATTATTAATTTTCTAACATAGTATCCTTATCCTCTCTCATTTTTTTCATTTTTTTATACAAATTCTGGTAGGATCACAAAGTAGAATTACATAACTGCCAGAATTAAGAAATACACAAAAATAACTTTGTCACCATTGTTCTCTATATTAAAATTAGGGTTGTCATAGTGTCTGCCTCCTTTCAATGACAGAATCACATTAGCGTAGCCGCTCTCTCTCCCGTAGAGTTAGGTGTATTTCGCGTCAGTGTTCAGTTTAGATTAACTTTGAGTGCTAAAATCTACAAAATATCAGGAAGTGCTGCCCAAGAGAGGATTTGCTCTTTGCTCTCTCTTGGACATAATAGCCTTGAATTTGTGAATACCTGTGAAGGACATTGGGAGTACTTGAGGGAAAAGCTAGCAGATATCTCTATGTTGTGTTATTGTGTTTTATGGTTTTCAACTGTAGTATTTGAGTAATTACCTTTTTTTACTGTGTCTTACCTTGTTATCACTGTTATTGATTTCAGTAAGTGGAAATCGTGTTTAGAATATTTTTTTGTAAATACAATGTGTTCAACTTGTAAATATGTCAGTGAAGATCCTTGCAGGAATTGTTTTATCTTCAGGATCGTCTGCTTATCTTGGCCAAAGTTCCCCACAAAAATAATTAAAGTTCCATCAAATCTAATCTCATTGGAAGCGGATGAAGGAAACTGGTCTGAAAAGATTAAGAGGGTTAACTGATTAACCCCTATCCATTTCTGCACTGGATAGGATACCGCTATATTAAGTTAGTGAGTGGATGTTTTGGAGATCTGTGGAGCATTTTAAGGCTGAGCAGAGGGATACCTCAGAGATATGTGGACATTTGCGTGTTGGCAAATGTCCACGTCATGATGCAGTCTGTGCTTAAGGTCAGCAGATGGGCAGTATGCACTTTGACCGCAATAAATTCCTGTACGTTTCAGTGCAGCAGCGTAATTGATCTGCAGATCAATTGTGTGATACAGCCAAGCTGTTGTTTTGAGGACTGGAAGCAAAAGGAAAAGTTAGACTGTGTGTTTATGTGCATGTCTGTATACAAGTGTGTGTGTATGCAAACACACACTCCTCGCCCGAGTGCCTCTAAGTTTTGAGTCACTACATAGCAGAGCAATTGGATCACATTCTCTAGAGTATAATGTAATGTATTGTGCAACACACAGGGAAAAAAGCTCACCTAAACGATCGGTTTCTGCATGATTATTAATGGTATTGTTGTGCAAACGTTTTCTAATAGAAGTCATTGTGGTGTGAGATATGAAGCTTCAGACTTCATATCAACAATCTCCCTCCACCAACGCCAACAAATCCAGTTTCACATCCACTTCTCAAACCTAATATTATGCCTAATTGTTTGACTGTTGAGGCTGAGTGCTATTGTTCTTTTCACTTCTCCTTTATTTCCTGGGATTTTTTTTTTTTAGGGCTGGTTTAGGCAGGAGAACGCTGGCGGAGCTGGATTTTAGCAGGGCAGCATATCCCTGCCAAAAAATGAGTTCACCAAACCACTGTTTCCCCCAAAGGAGATGTGATAAGATTTCTGCTAGAGGCCTGGCCAGCCCCTTGATTTATAGACGAAAAAAGAGAAAGAGGAGGATTAACGGAGGGGAGGGGATGTATTGACTGAGACAAGAGACAGAAGAAGAAGAAAATAATCTTTGCATTGTGCATGGTAAACCAATAATGCATTTTTTTCAATTTACATAGAGTCTTGAAGGTCTTGTTTGAGGAAAACCACAGTTTGAAAGGCTGGATTCTAAATAACTTGTTAAGTTGGATCTTTTTTTTTGCAACAGATGAACAAGACAGATGAACGGGGAGGAAAGAAGACTATAGTGTTTGGCTTGAGTGAGAGAAAGTGAAAGAATGAAAGTGTGAAAAAGCAGATTGAGAGAAAATCAGGTCATGGAGTTTTAAACATTTTTAATGGATTGTTGGACAGGTGTTATAGGCCTGGTATTTATCAGCTTTTATCTTTCATCTCCAGGATTTGTCTGCTTTAGGACTTGACTCCAAATCAATATTGAATGGAATACAGCTGGCTCAAATATTAACAAATGGGCCAGTCCTTCATGTTTGATTTAAAAGTATCGCCTTTCTACAGTACGAGTGGGGTCACTCGTACTGTTCCTCGTGTTCCACAGTAATTTTAAGACATTAAAAGTAATGAGTAACCACTAACAATCTGCCATCATAACCAGTTCACAGTCTAGCTGCAGAAAAATACTGTGGTCAAGCTCACACACTTAATTTCATTGAAATATAACAAGAATGTTTACATTTTTTTTTTAAAGAAATGAGGTCCGTTTCCCAATCAAGGCCCTGACACCCAAGACGACAATCGGCCATTGGGCACCATTCGGCCATGTATGGTTATCTGACTGGACATTCAGCCTTACCAAAACAGGATTTCAGCATTTTCTGTGAGCAAAACACCATGGACAGTCATTGCAAAGGAAAGCAAAACATTTACCCTGGAGATACAAGATTGTTAATCAGATTCAGAGTCTTAAGAATGGTTGGCTAGTGTGTTTTATTCATATTTCTTCAATGTTCTTTGGAGTACAAATACAGACGACTGACTGAATACCTCTATGATAAAATATACTAAACTCAAAGTTTACTTACTCGCTTTTTCAAGAACTGTTGACCATATTTCAAAGACCTCCTTCAGTGAATGGAATACGTCCAGATGATAAGTAAGTATCACACAATAACTACAGGTTGTATATGGTGGGAGATGAACACTTCTTATCATGTCACCAGTCTCCTACCTAGGTCATGTTATGACACCTGAGCAAGTTCCATATACTTAAAAAGGCAGTGGGATATGGTTAACAGATTAGGAAAAAAGATCAGTAATAATTCTCCACACTATCAGGTACATTTTCATAGTTATTAATGGTCAAATTAACATTAAACATTTGTGATTTTTCAGCTGCACACCCAAAGCTACCCTACACACATCCTAAATCTAAATCATCCAAAGGATAAAAAAAGAAAAAAGAAATAACTCCACCAAAAATCATCGACCAATAAGAAATCACAGGCCATCTTCATAAAAATGACAAGTGTAATTTCTCAAATGGATTTTTCTTGGCATTCTTGTGATTCTCTGATATGATTGTTAAAATAAAATTCACTATTTTCTTTTCATCACAGTAACACCATAATTATGGCAGAATGACTATAATGTTGGACTGTCCGCTGTCATGACACTGACGTATACTTTCTGCACTTTGAAGAAGTTAGCCATTGAAGCTGCACATCAGCCAAACCCTTTTATGATTGTTCCATGTTGCTACAGCAATGGACGCTGACATCACTGCAGCGCTGATGCCTGATTGGGTCAACTGTAACCAATGGCCCATAGCGTGTAGAGTTTCATAACAGTAATGGAGTTTCTCCCCTTTATAAGCGGCCCTCCAGCGGAAAATTGGTGCTGCCACCAGTAAATAAAATAAAAAGAGAAATCAAAGAGGTTTTCCATTAGAGGAAAAAAGTCTGCAGCCCTGGAGGCTTGGTCATGGTCTTGTGAAAAGGGCTTTCAAGAAGACATAAAGTTGGCCTTAAGGTCTTTACAGCTTGGCAACATTTTATGCACGTTGAGGTTGTCTGGTACTGGCTTATAGCCTTTGTAGACTACTTATTAGAATGAGGCCGCAGAAGAAACATTGCTTTTATTGGTCCATACTGTACTCCACTGGTCTCCTGTGCGTAATGATTTAAAAGCATTTTCTGTTAATTAAAGTTATAACAAATCCTTATTTCCATTTGATAAACAGTCATTTGGAATAATAGACCATTTGACATCAGTAACATCACAACATTGAATCTTTCTGGGGCAAACAAAATCAAAGACACTACATACTGTATAGTCCTTTTTCACAGCAGATATTTTGAAATGTCACAGTAGGAAAACCACAGATGTAAATAATGAAATTAGTGATGTCTGAATGTCATTTAACTGCCTCAGTTTCAGGGTGCTGGTCTTGTCATACTAGCTCACCATCACACTGTCAGGGCTCACTGGGATACTTGAATACAACAGAGCCATTGTTAATGTTATTAGTGACTCCTGTGCTTTTCCTACTATGGCAAGACAAAATAGGTGGATTTCTATCCGCCTGTTTTTATCCGTATTTTTGGTTTATTATTTAAAAACGCAGTGGAAATGCTGAAAATTCAATTTGAAGTGTATAGTCAAGTTATGACATTTCTAAAAGTTGAAATGTCAGAAGTCGGATGCAGCGCTGGCTAAGATGAATCACGTCAGGCTGTGCAGTTGATCCCCCGCTCTAACAACTGGATTTGTAGGACTGTGGATGCCAAACAGAACACGTCCAAACAAAGGAGGTCTCATTTCTCCTTCTTCCCCTTTCTGTTCCTGTCAAGAGCTCTGCACTATAATACCATGAAAATATCTGCACACTACTGAAGGCCTAATTATTCATCATGCAATAACATCAATGCCTTTCTATAACTTCTTTAGTCACAAACTAACTGGTTTTCTCAGCTTTGCTGCTTTATTTTGGTTATTAGGTCTGTTTTAAATTCAGTTCCAGTCAGTATTAATTGGCCCTAACAAGACTTCAGGTTAGGTTTCTTAAACCAACACTTCTCTTGGCAACTCACTTGTTTTCTCTGTCACACAGTACCTTATAATTATTTTCTTTTCTTCCTCAAAATCATTCCACAAGAATTTTTTTCATTTAAAAGTTAAATGTCTCTAATGTCTGCAAAGTGGTTGCCCCTGTTTTGAGTTGACACTGTGGCTAACTATGAGTGCTGCACTGATAGTTTACTAAGGATTTCCCTCATAATGTTCTTGCTCTGATCGAAAGAATGGCTCTTTAAAGTGGCTCCTCTCCCACAGCAAAGAAAACACATTATAGCTAACTGTCTTACAATCCTGACTTTTGATAAATTGCTTTTGGGGAGATACATGATCATATTTTGATCATGGTCACCATCACTAGAAACTCACAAGACAAACATTCAGCACTGTTGTAATTAATCTTCACCTCTATTTGTGTTTTTTTTTCATTGCTATGACAGAAATTTCATTCATTATAAATGTAGAGGACCTCAGTTTGTTGTCTTTGTTGACATATTTCTCTCTAACCTCCCTATAGACATATGCTACAAAGAACCACAAAAATGACATAAAGTTAAAAACACTGTAGTGCTAAACTAAAATGTTCCCGCACTCCATCGCTTGGTAAAGACAGCAGCTGGAAAAAGGTAGGGGTTAAGCCCACTGCTTGGGTACTGGATGAACTAAGTTGACTTAAGTTTTTGTCTAGAAAATCTGCTTCAGTGGTACACCCCAAACCTCACTCATACCAATCATATCAGTGGAAGACGCAGTGAAGGATGGAAGACTGATTTTCTAGATGATTGGTATATTTAACAGCTGTTTGATATTTGCCCTTTAATAGATATAATGATACACTGCAATTTGCACACTGTAAACCTGACCAAACCTGTAGGCATATAATCTGGAGTTTAAATTGCTGTTTGTTTGTAGACTAATTGTATACAATGTAAATACAGTATATGGATGAAACTGAATATATTAAAATTATTTGAGAAGAACAATTTCAAATTTAAGTCTGCTTGCATATGCTGAATATTTCACTTGTAAACACTATAAATGAGTTGAAATGTAAAAAAATATTAACTCATGCTGTGAAATGTTGTGAGAAAAAGTTTAAACACGTAAAGGAGTTGAGTGTTATTTAAAATGTAAGCAATGAAAGCAGTTAATGTATCAGCTGAAGTGTAAATGATTAAGGGTCTTGAAATGTCAGTTGAAGTGTAAGCAATGAAAAAAGCGAAAGTACTATAAGCAGCTGAAATCAGTCGAAAAGGAATCACAAAGCAGCTGAGGTGTCATTTTATGTTTCAATGATGAAAACAGTAGTGAGTCATCTTCAGACTAATCAATGGAAATGTATATTCTGTCTGCAGCCTCCAAACAACGGCCCTCCTCCACTGCCCAGTTCCTCTCTTCCAGAAGGCTACTATGAGGAAGCGGTTCCTTTAAGTCCTGGAAAGGCTCCTGAATACATCACCTCCAGTGAGTGACATTTTAATTTACATGCTGCTGGGGAGAAACTGTTAATTTATTGCTTTTTTCAAGTTTTCATATTTACTTATTTACTACTTTTACTACTTTACTGCTTTTAATGAATAGGAAATAAAGGGCAGTTTATGTATGCACCTCCCTCTCAGACTATGACTCAGATGCCATGAGCAGCTCATATGAGTCCTACGACGAGGAAGAGGAGGATGGGAAGGGCCAGAAGATGCATCACCAGTGGCCATCTGAGGAGGCATCCATGGATCTGGTGAAGGACGCCCGGATCTGTGCATTCCTGCTGCGAAAGAAACGCTTTGGCCAGTGGACCAAACTCCTCTGTGTCATCAAAGATAACAAACTGCTGGTAAGGGACACTTGTGTACATGTTAGCATACCTAGGCACAATCTAAAGGGTACTCCCAAGATTTATGTGCATACTTGCACATAGATAATAGGGAGATAACATTACAACATCGTGTTTGGTCATGTTTGGTTACTCCAGTGTAACCTTCCCCTTCTCCCTTTCTCAAGTGTTACAAGTCCTCCAAAGACCACACTCCCCAGATGGAGCTGACACTGTCTGGGTGCAGTATTACTCACATCCCCAAAGATGGCAAGAAGAAGAAGCATGAACTGAAGATCGTCCACCAGGGGGCGGACGCCCTGGTGCTGGCTGTGCAGAGCAAAGAACAGGCTGAAGAATGGCTCAAGGTAAAATTATGAACTGCAAAACCACTGTTCTATGATATATATGACATTAATGCAGAAAAAGAGCAGTCTGGACTGGAGTTCCATGCTAAATAGAACTGTGCTCAAATAGTTGAGCTAGACAGTTCATTCTTGAACTTGGAAACAGCAGCTGACAAAACAGTCTATGTTCAAAGTCCACTTACTTAAAGTGACTTAAACCATTCTCCATGGTTCATAACACTTAACTTAAAAAATATTGGAGCACATTACAAAACAATCTGTACTCGAAGTAAACTTACTTGCTTTATCAGGAGCTTTCAGCCATATTACATGGTTTTTATCATCAGATAAATATCTTCGTAGCTAAACCTCTAAGCCAACATGAACGAGATGGTTCTTGAGTGGACACTGTTTTGACATGTTCATTTAATTTTGTAAATTAACCATTAAGAGCCATTCAACCACAGAGAGTGGTGTTAGCAGAACCTGGTTTGATTTTTTTTTTTTTTTTTGTCCCTTTGAATTATTTCTACACTTTTCTGACATTCATATTGGGCATTTCTATTATGACATTAAAATAAATTCTTAGTTTTGATTGGCTGAGTATCATTCAGTGGTGTTGTAAAATACAGACTGATAGACTTTGACTGCATTACAGTCAAATTATTTACACTACTCAAGAATCCAAATTTTAATATGAATATGTCTATAGATATTTAGATTTAAACCTAACATTTAGTCAATAAAAAAATCCAAAACTTTTTGTAAATATTTGTATCATTTTTCACTAGCGTTAAAGTGTAACTGCCTTTCTTAAAACATAGTGTCACCACAAGACATGATTGCACAACAGTGAAGAGGCCTAAAACTCTGTTAGCTGTTCTAAAATTACTTTAAACCGCAGCCTCATGTGGCTCATTGCATAAAGTAGAGAGCTGTCAAACACAGTAAAGGTTGCTGTATACCAGCGTTGGCAGTGCTAACCATAGATCATTGTAACAGTTCAGATTGGGGTGAAAGTCTTGGGATCTGCCTTTAGCTTTGATTTCGGATATTGTTGTCAGTCAGACGAAATTAGATGCACTGTAACTCCCATTTTTCTAATAGCATTGAAGAATAAAGGGTGTAACTCTCTATAAGAATAACTTGGCTTTTGTTCTTCAGGATGGGCCTTTTCCTGATATTGTATGACTATTAGTTTGTTATGAAAAGGTGTTTCTTCTTGTTTCACTCTGATGTGAAGATGTTTGGTTTACAGTCCTCCTCTGATCCCTTTCTTCTCTGTCTCTTGCACAATTTTTTTCTGTCTCTCTCACCCCCAGTCGGCTTCTCTTACGCTCTCTGATCTTTCCCTCTGGCTGCTCGACAAATCTGCAAAACAAACCCACCCCGTCGACATCAAATAGACTCTGGTACTTTCTGCTTTTCAAACCCTGCGTCAATTTGTTGTTAGTGCGGTAACAACACCACTGGGCTCTTTCTATTTCAATCACAGGAGGAAAGACGGGCCTCATCTGGTCTTTGGATTTAAAAGAAACACCACAGCCCCCCTCTTCCTCCTCACCTCTGCTCTCCCTCATTCTCTCAAGAATCTCCTGAAATTCCTTGTTTGTTCTTGACTATGCATTGTGGGCTATTTTAAGATTCCTCCTTGCCCATTTTTTGAAATTGTATTTTTGTAATCATTCGTGCCCCCAGTTTTTGACAGCTCAATACCCCTTTGCTGCAGATTTACCAACAGACTTTTGGGATGGAAGGCATGCACTTTTTTTTTTCATTCTCCCCAAAGGTTTTGTTAAAAAATGAAGTGTGATACAATTGCCCCGCAGACCATTGATGGAAACACCAGTCTTATTTGCAGAGTTTGCTTTCTGTCTTCTTCTTGAAGTTTCAAGTATTTCATGTTTATGGCTGTCAGGAAACAAAGATCAAAACAGTTTGCGTTTTTCTTCTTGATTCAATTACTTGTTCCGCACAATAATTAGCCGTTGTTTATTGATTGGCTGGGGCAGGTAACTTCATCGGGGCCGAGGTCTCTGCAGGCATTCGCAACCAGACCCGTGAAAATATACAAATCTCTGTACCACCCAAACTATGGTAATGACTGCACTAATTGTTGCTCGGAGAAACTGGGTCGGGGAGCATATTTAGTCAGGTGCCTGGATCTTGGAAACATATTGAACTGATAATGCTAACGCAGTCAGTTTTTCATCCTCCCAATCACTCAAGTGTTTTTGTTTGCTTAATCGATCCACATGTAGTTCATCATACTGCTGCAGTCAACAGTCATCACATCCAATTGGCTGAGGTTCTGCACTCACACCCTCCTTTGCAATAAAGCTCTGGATTTAAAGGCCATGTGCTGTGTTTGTGCCATTAGCATCAGAGTGATGGAGGCTTAGATTCCCCTGACTTGCTCTGTGTTCCCTTGAACCTCAGGGTGTGTAAGAGTGGCATCCAGCCAGAAAGATTAGCATGTCTTGTGTCTGTGTTTGGATAAAGTGTTGCAAGGACCGCTGGGTATTAAGAAATCGCTCATTTATTCATTATTCCCGTCACTTTTTCTTTGACTCCTCACCTCTTTTTCTCCAGCTTTTGTATTTTTTGTCCATTTCTCTTAAACGCATCTTTTACCCACAGGCATAAAACTTCAATAACAGCCAATCTTGCATTTCATATTAGCGATCTAGATAATGGGAATAAGGATTTCTTATGACATTTCCCACCCTCGTCGAATCAGCCAGCCAACAGTATGTCTTGTTGACAAAAGTGAAGCCATGTGAAATCGCATTTAGCTAAAGGAGATGAGGGACGGAAATAGGAAGGGGAGGAAGAGAGTGAGATGAAAATGGATGGAGAAGGAAGCAATGGGAAAAAGCAAGAGGAAAAGAAGAAGAGGAAAGTAATGAAAGGAGGAGAAGAAAGGAGGGTGAAAGGAAAGTTAAGAGAGTACCTGAGGGTTTTCAAAGACTGCTAGTTACAGTAATGATTCTCCCAGACATTGTCTGCTAACGATGTATTTATGGAACACACATGTCCATATTCTGTCCTTACTTCGTTCTCCTAAACCTTCCCAGTTGTTTTTTTTTGTATGCTCTCCTTTTTCCCCCTGTTCTTCTCTTTTCCCGCTCTCCCTTTCCCTCCTGGTACACAATGACCTGATTTCCTTTGTGTAGCAGACAAAGCTAGTATCAGTTCTCCTAACTTGTCTTTTTCTTGTCTTTTTCTGCACTAAGTTTGGGGAAAGTAAGTTGTTTGTTCACACCTTACCTTGTCAAGTGGGCATTCAAATGCCATCTTGACAGTCCAACCCCTAGTACATCATTGTTGTCCACTGCAAACTGCTGCAAACTGTTAAGCACTGTGTGGTCATCCTATGCATGTGACCATCTTGATTTTATTTATTTAATGATTTTTTCCATAGTGACAAATATATAGCATTTACCAATGCCAAATACCAAGACAGCCTAGCCTAGGCTAGTTTGCAATTCTCGTCCCACAATGGACCTTTAAAAAACACAAAAATTCAACAAGAAAATACATACAAAACAGCACAAAACGAACACAATAATTTATTGAATTACCATAAAACTTACTGACAAGTACAAGATCATTCATGTTTGAATCGATATGTCAGCCCTATGATAGACTGGTGACCTGATCAGGGTGTACTCTGCCTCTCGCCCAGTGTCAGATGTGTCCAGCCCCCCTGCAACCCTCAAAGGATAAGCAGTATAGCTAATGGATGGCTGGATGATCCCATTCATGATCTGTTTCTAAATTCTGTGGGCAAGGTATTCCACATATTGATCCCTCAAACAGAAAAACAAGCCTGTCCATGTGAAGTTATATACGAAAGGATAACTCATAGTTCCAAATAGACCCATGTTACCAAAAACCCTGAGAAGTACCATCACGTCACTGGTTATTCAGGCATGTAATGGATCAAGTTGGTGCATAGAATGTATATAGTGCTTGCTCAGTTGCAAAATGTCTTTGATAAAGCTGTGGAATCACTGTAAAACTCCAGGAACTGGTGACAGCCTAGTGGTTAAGGGGCTGACACTGAACTGCAGCATCCTTGGTTTATATCTGCCAAGGGACCTTTGTTGCATGTTATCCCCTGTCTTGGACTCCCCTCATTTTCTGTTAGCTCTACTGTTGTTGATCTAATAAAGGTATAAAATGTGCAAATATAGAATTATTTTTAAAAAATCCAGAAACGCAACTACTAAAATTGCAATTTGTGACCCTTCAGTTTAGTTTTACTTTGAAAATTGTTATAATATATGTATAAACATACACCCAAATTCTTAATGAAAGGAACAAATAAAGATAAAATTACAATTACAATTTTAAAATGAAAATGCCTCAGCATTGTTTATATGCATCAGTGGTGTATGTTAAGTGCAGCCAAAGGTAATGGCTTAAGCCCAAAATGGTTGGAGAATGATCATTTGATCATTTGTTGGAAATAATCACAATTTCCTCCATCAGAAAGTCTTAATATATGCTGTCAATTAGACAAAGCTCTCAATATTGGTTGATTATAAATACTGAATTTTTTTTGTTTGTTTGTTTTATTATATTTTGCTAGATAAACAATATAAACCAAGTGCGTAAGCGCACTGAATATTTTTTTTAACTACACAGATTTGCCGATACTGGAATATATAAGTGTTCAAATTTTTACTAGATTTTGATATGGTTAAAATACTATATTTCCGTGTATGTAGCCTAAAAGCTAATTTTATTGTATAAAAAATATGAAATGTGTGGTCCTAGGACATGAATATGTAAAAATATAAAAACCACTTCAGTGCCTAGAGCATGCAACAGCAACATGTCGATCACCAGCGTATTCCTTTTATTGAAATACCGCACACTACCTCCACTGATTTGAACTACATCATCAAACCTACATAGTATCCCAGTCTGGCAATGCAGCTCTCCAATGGAAGATACACATGATGTGGCCGTCTGTCTCATTCTCTGGCCTCTGAGCCAAAGCCATGGAGCCACAGCCTGTCATTTTCCCTGCGAAACCCAATTATGCTCTCTCCTGGCCAAAACCAATGGGATGAGGAGCTCTACATGCTTGTGGAGAAGATGAGGGGGAATACAGTATGTATGTGTGTGTGTACGTGTGTCAGCATGCATTAGCTGACTTGCATACACAGCGGTTCATCTGAAATCTCATTTCCCTCTGCCCACTGCTCATCTACACACACCCCTGTCACCGCCACATGCCTATGACTGCCAGATCTGACAGTGGGTTGCCAGGTCTGAAGTCCAATGAGGTTACGGTAATGCACACTGGCGCCCCATCCAGAGCCCTGCAGATCTCATTCACCCCTACTGGACCTTATTGCATAAGGATTCCATGGACGTAGTAAAACTCTGTGGTGTATAATGTGTGTAGCAGACACCCCCACCCCTTCACCACCTCCTACCACACATGCATGCCGCGCTCTACGTCCTGTAGTTACTCCACTGCATGGGCTGTGTTGCCTTATGATCCCTTGGCTGCCATTCAGTAGCATGATGGAATATGAGAGAGGAGGGAGTTCACCATACATGTGGCTCACATTACCCCAGGCATGCTGTCTAGGCTGAAGGAATGAGCTGCTTAATTATGTGGCAATGGTGTGAGGAAATATTTTAGGATTTTTAAATAAGGGCTCCACCCATGTGTTGGGATCATGGTAAGGATCTAACATTCCACTGGCCTGGTTATACACGGCTGCATATAAATTGAAGCCCCTCGGCGGTGATCAGCATGTGTGCGAGTGTTGACTTTCCATGTGTTTAATGTGAACGGCAGTCTTGTTAGCTAATGCTATATTTCGTTATGTTTTCCAGGTGATGCGAGAGGTGTGTGTTAATGGAAGTGTAGACTTGGATGGAGCTGGATCGGGATCGCCTGTGCATAAACCTGAACTGGAAAAGGTAACACACTCATACACTGGTAGGTCCTGTAATCATATTAGCGAGTGTTGTACTTTCTCAAAAATTATTATTTCTGTTCTAGGTTTTGGTTCCAATAGCTGGTTCAATTTTCGGTCTGGTGCCCAGATTGACAAAATACCTTGATTTGCTAACAAATCTCACATGAGATGAATCTCACGATGTTTTTGTATTAGCAAAAAGTAACATTTTGTAAAACATTTTGGTACAGGCTTCTTATTTGTAGCTGGCGTTGACTGTCTCTTTTGCACCGTGAAATGACAAATATTGCTGGCAGCATATTTTGTTGTGGCTAATAATCATTAATGTGTTAGTTATTTGACTCCTGATTATTGGTTAATGTGCTCTCTGTTAGCTGGTGTCTGTACTCAGCTAAAAATTATTTGTTAGAGAATTCAACACCACTCTCTGAATCTCAAATTATACTTTCTGTGACCATGCAGCCACAAGGGTGTGGGTGCTGTGAATTTTCTCAGGCTAAAATGCCTGTGTCTTTGAGGAGTATATTCAGTCCTAAACACCTCTTTACAATCATGACTCGATTGTTTGTTGTTTTTCTTTTGGTAGTTCAATAAGACCAACAGAGGGATGAGTCCTCTGGTGAAACAGCCTAGCTGATCACATCACATTAGTCTAAGTGGTTGGAAACTAAACATTGATGCATATCAGATTAATATTTATATAATGTAAGCTTAACAGCTTCATAGCTTCTTGGTTTTCATTGGGAAAAGCATGTGAAATAGCAGTTAATGCAGGAGATATACTGTAGCCGGCACTTATGTGTGTGCCTCTATATATTCATGTGTGTTTTGTGGTGGAAAATGAGCTACATCAGAGGCCCTTTAATGACAAACCGCTCTCAACTTGGCACAGCAAACTCAAGCCCAGCCTAATTATTCATCTATAACATGTTGCAGATGGTCTTAGGGTTTTTACAATGTACAATGTAATTAGACAGCTGTGTTTGTGTGAATGCCTTTGTCGACCTGTCTTTTTTTAGAAAAATACAATTGTGATCACTTTGTACCTTCTTGTGCATCCACTCTTTTTCTCTGTATGGTCTTACTGCTGCCAGAAGGCATCGTGTGACAGGCCGAGCTCTGATGGAGAGGCGACCCACGAGAACGGACACAGTGACTGCAAGGACCAGGGTGAGACTCCAAAGCAACAATAACCAAATAATCTGTAACTTTTTCCTGGAAATAAAGATCTGTTATTAATAGAAGTGAAGTGATTAGAAGTGATTCATTTACAGGAAGTTCACGAGAATGTTTCAGCATTTTTGGTAAAGACAAAATGACTTTCTTGGGAAAATTCTTTTCTGGTTAATTTGGATTCAAAAGAAGAAGAACAGGGTGGTTAGCATTAAGAACCACCATGGAGATGGAACGTAAAAACAACAGAAAATTACGTTAGTATTCCGATCACATTGTTTGAACAAGTCTGTAGGTGCATTAAGTGAAAAAACTAAAATGTTGCAGGGTTTCCCAGTGTTTCATAGCAGTGGCAAAAAATTATAACACTGTCATGAAATAAAATTGACTTTAATGGAAAAGAAAGAGAGGCACTAAGTCGTCAAATAATATCCCTACATTTATCTGTGTTGCGCTTACCATCTCTTAATGAGAATCAGAAAAACTTTATTGATCCCCGCAGGGAAATTTCTTTGTTACGATTGCTCAACATGCAGTTAGGAAAGAGGAAGTAAATAAATATAAAAGTAAATACAACTATAAAGTAGTAATACTAATAAATCCAAAGTAAGTGAATATAAAAACACACAAATGCAAATGTGCAAAAAGTAATGTGTCCAATGATTGATGTCCTCCTGAGATCATGAAAAAAAAGCACTGCGAAGCAGAGTCTGTAGTCTCAGAGTAACAGAGTGGATAACATGACGCACGGTTGCCCAGTTGGGGGGGGTAAACAACACCTAAGACAGTGTGTGAGACCTCCTTGGGTATGTACTATGGACATAGCCCCATGGCTAACAGTTCAATGTCCAAGTTGCAGAAATGTTCCTTCACGGTACCGTGATCAGGGTGGCACCATCTGTAGTGTGTAGAACCCGACCTCTCTTTTCTGTTGCTCATCACAGTTGACTCCAAATTTCCCCAGTTTATTCATTTGAAGGAATCCAGAATTATTAAAAAATCATTACTAAGTGTCCAACAGTCTGTTGTACTTGGAAATTTTAGACAAAGACAAAGCTAGTAAGTGGGCCTTGCTGAGATTATTTTGTCAGATATGTGTGATGTTTCAACATCTGTGAATGGTTAAGTGTTTATAGAGTAAAATCCCCATTATAAAACACTGCGTTCATGCAGTACCATTAATTGTATCCCTAAAGCACAATACAAAACAAAAAAACAAAAAAAGTTAAATTAAATGAGGGGTATAACATTATCAATATAGTTGTTTTTTGGAACCAACAAAAAATTGTTCTCAACTTGGAGCCAGTTCTAAATCTTGAGATATTACAGCTGGTGTTCCCCCTTATTCTGTCTCTTAATTCAGAGGGGAATCTCTTAAAGCTCTGAAAAGGCCAACCTTTAACAGTAATTCATGAAGTATGAAGAATGAGCATTTTGATTTATTCAAGATAGTTTTTAAACACAGATGGTCTTCCCCTGCACAGCTAGATGTTAGAACAAAGAGATAGGGGTGAAATAGTCTCCAATTATTTACCGTTTGTTTACTCAGTAGGCAAGATTCCTCTCGGAGAGAAATCTAATTTTACTTCTCAGCTCAGTTATTTAGGTTGTTAACTAAAATTTAACAATCTTATATTTTTTTTCCTCATCAAGATTGGTTCATTTTTTCAACATTATGTCTAAAACAGATTTCCTACCAGCAGTTAATTTAAAATCTCCAAACCAGGTGGGTTTTTATCATGGACTTGGTTGTGTCAGTCATGTTTATGTGTCATTGCTGTGAAACTATGGGGAGTGTAGAAATAGCATCAGCAGTGATCTCCCACATGAGCTTAATGCGGTCATATAAAATGGTTGATTACTTCTCCAGAGAGTGAGTTTTTCTGGCCTGTGGGATCTAGTAATGTATAGATTCATTCAGTACGAAGTAGTTGACATTCTCATCCTCCCAGTGTACATACAATATGCATCCTAAGAAAGGGAAAGAAAGTATAACGCTCCATTAACTAAGCAGTCATCTGTGACACCAGAATCATGTGACATTTTAAGCATTTATAGCTGATGGTTGCATGCTGATTAAATTACATGATGACAGGTTTTGTGCCTTGCTTAGATACATTTACAAATGCTGGGACTAAAGCTGGTTCCTTTTTGGGCTAGTTCTCTTTGTCCATTGTGCATATTAGTCATTTGTTCTGGCTATGCTTACACTGCACAACCTCAGAATGAACTTTTGGTTTCTGCTCATGTCTGAGTTTTTGATGACTTTTATCAAAGAAATGCGCCTTCAAGTTTGAAGTGAATCAAGACATTTCCTTAAAGGAGGACCACTTAGCTGTTTTTCTTTCCATTGCTGATGGTTATTATCCTCCATTGTAATGGTGGCTCAGCTAAGCTAACATTGCACAACAATTATGACAACTGTGTCAGGTAAAATATGTAATGTTCACTTATGCTATGGTATCATGCTGTAAATGAAATATCATTTGATCATTAAAATACAAGTCACTTTTAAAGGAATAGTTCAACATTTTGGGAAATACACTTATTAATTTATTGTCAAGAGTAAGATGTTAAATGAGAGGATTAATACCACTCTCACTCTCAATTAGCTTAGCTTAGCATAAAGACTGGAAACTGTCCAAGGTTAACAAAATCCTCCTACCAGTACTTCTAATTAATACATTATATGCCATTTGTTTAATCTCTACAAAAACTAGTGTAAAAACGACACGTGAGCAACAACTTCTCTATGTCTCTGCTAGCTGCCAGGCAACCTCACGGTGACAGCTGGAGTTCAGAAGTTAATGATGACTAGAAATATAAACCCCGTAACAGTTAACAGGGGCCGTGATCCTACCCAAAGTAGGCTGAAATTTTAACTTAAATGCTGCTGGAAGGCTATTTTTTAAAACTTGTTTCTAGGATCACTGTTACTCATCAAAATCTGATATTTTCAACAGCACTAAATGGATTCATGTGCTTTAAACAGCTTATAGGTTAAGTCATTACCTACAAAAGGGAGGAGTTTGGGGCCGGTGTACTTTGAAAGAAGCATTAGCTGCTAATGCTATTGTTCTTTGACTCGGGTCAATTGTTGTAGTGGTTAACTTTACTGTCAGTGCCCACATCCCTCTCTACAGTTAATGCAAGGTTTGTGGTATCATCATCCAGTAAACACAACAGATTTAACAGTGAAATAAACGTGATAAACACCCCAGAGTTCTTGGTCTTACTTCACCCATTCTCCTCGTCCTCCAGTCATTCCCTAATTCAGCCCCAAAATCCTATTTTCAGCTTAATCAGCCACATTCTTTCCATGACTGGTAACAAAAAGAGCTGATTTATGGGAATCAAATTTACCTGATCAGAGTTTTCCTGCTCGTTGTCTCCTGGAGGGAAAAATAATAATAATTCCTCCTTTTTAGAAAGGTTTGAATCACTTTCACATCTGTGAAAGTGATTTCCACCTTAAGCCTGCATTGTGTGTGACGTTTGTTTGTATACTTTTTGTATTACGAGAGAAATCCTGTGACTGAAATTGAGTGCAGATGGCTTAATATTTAATTAAGGCAGTCACCATGATAGGTGTCACCTTGAAACAGAAGCTTATGAGGACCAAAAAGAATTGAACACAAAGAGTTTCTGTCATTACCATATCATTTCAGACTACTGTTTATTAGTATTCTTCAGCTAAGGGCTGATTTGTGCAAGGCAAAGACATTGTGTGTGTGCAAACCAACTCTGCTGATTATATACAGTATATTACTGCATGTGCATGTGTGTCTAGCATCACTCCAGACACTTGGCGTTAGCCGTCTCGGCATGATGACATCAGTGAAGTGGAATGCTTTATATTTTTCCCCGCTAGTTCTTCTCCAGTCTCTTTTGCGTCAATATCTGGCATTTGAAAAGTTTTTTTTTTGTCCTGTTATGTGTTGAAAACACACTGTCACATCTTTTGACCACTGCTTTCTTTCTTCTTTCTTTTTCTTTTTTTGATTTTCTCCCTTTGATTCTCTGTCATACAAATAGGCTTTTAAATACACCACAGACCACAGTATCTAAAAAAGCGAGCCAAGCAGAAGCTATTTTCCTCATTTAAACAGACAGACAGATATAGGGACTCAGACATAGCCTCTTAAGAACTGGCTTACTTGACTTTAGCGCTCCTTCCAGCAGAATGTGCACTGTCATTCCTCTCTCTTTCTTTCTTCTTTGGATAGAAACTAGGCCAGCTCAAATCGGCCCACTCAGACCAGTGGTGATGCCAGGTTTGCAGACTAAGCCTTATTCACAAACAAAGAGTTTTTGAACCCACAAAAGTCTGATTAAACCCAGTGCAAGTGATTCCTAACTCATGCTTGTTTATAGTAGAATCTAAGGTTGCTCTTTGTCTTTCTCGTCTCTTAATTAAAGTATTGCAAAAGCATCCAAACTTAATAGAATCAACATAAATGAACTCATAACATCTCTCTTGCTAATTTCCCATGTTAAGATAATGATGGTAGAGCACTTAAAGTCTGCAGGAGTCATTCAAAAAGAACATTACACATTGTGTTACTAATTTCCCCTTCATTTTGAGTCATTAACTAAATTCACAATCTCTGTCTCAGGAAAAGGAAAGAAGAACTCAAAGTCAGAGCACAAGACGGGGACAGTGGGGAAGGGTGCAGGGAAGAAGATCACGAAGATCATTGGGCTGGGTAAGAAGAAGCCATCCACAGATGAGCAAACCTCGTCGGCAGAAGAAGATGTACCAACATGTGGTAAGAGGAAGACATTAAAGTTATTATCCTAAATGTGTCACTAATGTTTCAATGATTAAAAAAAATCTGAATAATATTTTTCTGGCAATTACCTGGAACCTTGTACAGTCTGTGCTGCATTTTTCGTCACTGCTATTTTTCATGCCACCAGCAACTGTATGCTTATGGTGAATTAGTATGTAATCAGCACCTTTCAGCATTCATCACTTAATGGAATCTGTGTTCGGTCAATATCTGTGTATTGTGGAGAGATCTATGTATTTTTTTATTTGTATTGCTGGTAACCACAATGGTCTTTCTGTCTCTCTCTCCCACCCCCCAACTCATCTTGATGTTTATTTGTGTGTTGGGATGATAAATAGCTGTGCATGCATGTGCCAGCTTTGGACTTTTGCAACAGGTCCAATAAATGCATGCATCATTTCCCATGAATCCCCTTGTGTGTGGGTGTGCAATTTGAATCCAGCAAAGAGAAAGGTAAAGTTGAAATCTGCCAGCCACCAATTAGAAAATACAATCCAGAAAAGCCAACTAACTAATTCCAAAAGTTGAAAAATGCCGGCCATTAATAGTATCAGAAATGGGGTTGAAAATCTTAAGTCAGTTCTATGCTTCGATTGATAGGCTACCTGAACGTGTTGTCCAATAACCGCTGGCGGGAGCGCTGGTGCCGCCTGAAAGACAATCAGCTGCTCCTCCATAAGGACAGGGATGACCTGAAGAGCCACATCGCCTCTCTGCCCCTCCGTGGCTGCGAGGTCAGTCCCGGCCTCGACCACAAACATCCCTTTGCCTTCCGCCTCCTTCGTAACGGCCAAGAAGTGGCTGTACTGGAGGTAAGATTTGTATGAGAATGCTTTCAGCTTTCAAATGGTTAATTTCCTCTCATATATGAGGAGATGTGTTTTCCTGTGTCTAAGGCAGCCACTAAAACTTCCCTGTCTAACATTAGATGAAGCAAAAAGGCCTGAAACTACATTAAAACAAAGCCACACTGGTACAAGCAATGCTTATCATGTTGTCCTTAGTGCTCCTCTCGTGGTAAAACGTCTCCTCCACCCCCCAGTGACTTGTGTCTATGTATTTAATGTTGTTGGTGTGTATGAACTTCCTCCATTTTCCATTTTGTTTTGTTTCTCTTTCCTAATGTAGTCTGCAAGCTACCCTCTGCTAGACATTTGCTTCCATTTCTTTTCCCTGCAAAACCATATCATTACTAAGCCTTTGATGGATGGTAAAATGCAAGAAGTAGCTTGTTCCTGTAAAAAATCAAAAGAGCTCTAAATTTCAACAAATTATATACATGTATAATTTTAATTTATTGATTAAAAAAAAGAAAGTATCCTGAACTCTTATCAGAAAGCTATTTTAGGTCCTAATTTAACAAAAAAAAGCAGCTAAGGATGTCATCTCAACTTTTATTTTGTTACTATATTTTCTCCATTTTTAGTGCAGGCATTTAATTAACAGCCTTCCTATACACATTAACCTCATCCTATCAAAGACATGCTTTAACATCATATAAACTTATATGGATTGAATTCCTGTAACTCCTCCAGGCTTCCTCCTCTGAGGAGATGGGTCGCTGGTTGGGGGTGTTACTTGCCGAGACTGGCTCCACCACTGACCCAGCCACCTTGCACTATGACTACATTGATGTCGAGACCACCGCTAACGTCATCCAGCTGGCCAAGCAGTCTTTCTGGTGAGGGGGGCACAGATTTTTTTTTTCTCTTTATTTGTTTTTCGTTGTTTACTGAGTTATTTAATGTAATTAAAATTAGAATCACAGAGCATTATCCTGCCTTTTTTCATGTTTTTAAGCCCCTTTTAAAGTCACATAAAGCTTTTTTTCCCCTTTATGTTAGGAAATTAAGGTTTTTTTGATCTGATGAGATATACTGTATAGTATAATCACAAGCATGGTTAATTTGACTCCTTGGAAGCCCTCAAGTGATTCTAGGAGTTTTCTGTGAAATAACAAGTAATTTGTATAATTGGAGTATTTTAACCAGGGCTGAACAAAATTGGGAAGAAATCACATTTTGATATGTATTTTTTTGCAAAATATGCACACTAAAATATTTAAAAGCAATGCATAATTACACAAGACAGCTTCCTTCTGCTGTAGGTTCTTTTGGAAAGATGGAGTGTAACCCCCTCCACTCCTCTTAAATTAGATGCAAAAAAAACCCACAAAAAATTGTCTTTCTGTTGTAGCTCTTGTTGTGATTTGATAAACAAATCATGCTCACATAGAATACATGTGAGCATGTATTCTGAAAAACCGGGGAAAAACAATTAGTAAAATAATGACTAGATGGACACTAGAGGCCTTAATTTAAAAACTGAAATGAAAACTTGTCTAGTTTTTATTTTCTGTTCACACTAAAATGTCTCATGTAGCAAAAGCTAATTTACTTCATCACATAGCATTTCTTTCAGTACAATGTGATGTTGGTGCTGAAGTAATGATTATTTAGCCCTTACTTTAACCAAATCTTTGATGTTACTGCTGTTAGTGATAAATGTACAGTGTATTTAATAGACTAATAGGTCTGTTTGAGCTCTGTGACATAAAAGTCTGATGTTTTAGAATTACTTTATTAAAGAGATGTGGATTCTTTTTTATGAATCTTGGTTTATTCTCCTCACAGTTTCACCAGTAAGCGTGCTGTTTCCCCTAACCCATACCTGGACAACCCAGTCAACGGTTACGCCTGCCCCACTGGAATGGCTCTGCACTATGATGATGTGCCCATTAACGGAATGGTGAGGACGTGCCTGTTCACTGGTACACATAAAGACTAAGCTAAAGGAGCTCAATACACAGTAACCCCTTCTTATATATATATTTTTTTTTCAAATTCTTGGCTGAACACCACTTTGACTGTCGCTCTCTTTGCTAACTGCTTTTCACTTTTCGGAATAGCATTAGAGGTGCTACATGTAGTATTTTTACATCAATATATCATTGCCAGATTAACTGTGATATGTTGATATAACTAGAGTGAACAAATAAGAAAAAAATCTCCATAAGGACTAATTGGTAACTGTTTTGAAGCTCTCAATTATATCAGATGATCTTCATCAGTAGATGGAGTCCAATTGGCATGGAATTGTAGATGTTCAAATTTCCATTTTTTCGCAAACATTTAAAGGACTTTGAAAGCTCCACAATAGCTACAAAATGGACCCTGTGGTGCAACTTATTTGTCAGCAGCTGTTTTCTAAGATCAGGAATGAAGTCCCTGTACTTTCCTTCCCCTTTGCTTTTCTAAACCACCTGACTGACAGAAAAACGTTACCATATTGAATATTTAGTTACATATTAATATTTAGACTGTTTAATATTTAATGCTAGAAATTGTGAAAGCTCCAGCTCAATTAGCTCTAGAAGAACAGATGAGATTTTTAGTACAGTAATGTATCACTTACTGGATGTTAAAATCCATTTAGCACCTGTAATTAAAGGGGAACTCCTTTGATTTACTATTGCACTTCATAATGTTGGGGGACTCACAGGAGACAGAATCCTAACTTTTAGTATCAAGTATGGGTCAAGTTCCAAAAATAATTTCCTACTTCCTCCATTCTTCTACATTTCCCATAATTTTATTGCAGATTTTAGAAAGGTCCCAAAGAGCTACAGGAGACAATAAACAACTGTTTTATGAGGAGTTGTAGTACTTAGTGGTGGTAGTGGTCACCATGCTAAGTGTATTAATCTGTATGTTTAGAATTGGTGGAGATCCCCTTTAATATCATATATTGTAATAACACTTTTTATGTAGTGTATGTAAGCTCTGTAGTGTACTAACTTTATATTGCTATCATCTCTGCTTCGCTGTTCTCCTTATATTTTTCTTTCCTGTTATATATTGTTTCTCTTCCCTTCTCTTCTCTTCTTTTCCCTTCTCCTCTCGCTTGCATGCTTGCCTGGTCTAACCAAAGGACTCAGAGGCGCTGTACTCCAGTCCCAGCACAGGGGGCCATCAACTGAAAGAGGAGGTGCACTATGAGAACACTGAACTCTATGAGAAGATGCCCTCACCCAAGCTGTTTGCTCGCTATCCTCCCAAGCCTTCCTCTTCTTCTACTTCATCTTCCTCCACCTCTAGCACTCACTACAAAACCCCTGTTTCTAAAGTCTCTTCTAAGTTCCTCTCTGCTGATACTAAAACTAAAGACACTGCTCAGGTGATTAACACTCTGCTCCTTTGGCCAAACCTTTTCCTAATCCACTCTTGGATATTTACAGTGTTATACTCACCTTTCCGTAATTCACAATATGTTTTTCTTTTTTTTTTTTAATTTGTCGGAAAATTTCACTCTATGACTGATGAAAATTGGTCCAAATTGCTGATTGTAAAAAAAAAAAAAAAAAAAAAAAAAGCCCAAATGCTTTGAATCTGATGAAACCACTAAAATAATATCAAATGACTAATAGGACTAGGAATTTAAGACATATCACTAGGAGCTACTTCTCTTTGTTCTCACTGATCATTGTCCAGTTTTAAATAAAAGGGAAATTATGAGCATTGCAATATTTTGTATCTCTACTCCCAGCATTTTATAGTGGATGCAGTAAGTTTCGCCTGAAACACAGACTGCCAATGCTGAAGAAACGATTACACTTTTAAGAAGTAAAATAAATCTTACGGAAAAGCATGGATTGTTGGCATGGTAACGGTCATGAAGCTTGGCCATCATGTAGTAGCTAAATTGATAACAAGACATGACACAAGCATTTGATCCATTATTAATATGACAAATTTTATTTGAAAAAAATGAATGTATGCACCGGCGATTCTCATCAAAAGCTTAAAAATTTTCCTTGGGGCAACCTTGGAACTGATATATTTGTGTATCCCAAATGGCTATTTCCCTTACTGTCACTACAATGCATCTCTTCAAATAAATGGCAAATTTCCTGATTTACATGAACTGAGAACAAGTGTAAGAGAGAGAAGCTTGGCTGAGGGGAAGAGAAAATTGAGTTTGTTTTTCCTGCAGGACCATGCATCGACTCACTAGGTAAGGTGTTTATGTCGGCCACCCACAAGCCAACCTCTCTTTCCCATCAGCCTGTGAATCATGTTCTCTCTCTGGTGTAGTTCTTATTAATTTGATTAAAACCACGACTGGGCCCCAAATCATTCCTGTGACCAGGCTTTGGAAATATTTACAGTGTTTTCCAATCCAGCTTTTTACAGCTAATACCAGTCACTGATTTAATATCAATAATATGAGTTGCAGATCAACAGTTGGGTTCTGTTGTGAAATAAAATTTAAAGAACACCCCTATAAAAGCCAGATTTTTGTCTTTGATTTGTGCTTTGTGTGTAGTATATGTACAGTATGTGTATAGAATATGTATACTATGTGTATATGTAGACCTTGTGTGTTCATGCTTTTGTGGTTGACCCACATAGTGTATTTCCTTCCTTCCCTTTACACTGAGCTTCAGCTGTGTGTGTAATTTATATTTTTACAGCCCCGCTCTTAAGTACCACCCTTGCCTCAAAGGTCTCATAAGTCACCACATGGTGTTGTATGGAGCTCCGCCTCCTCCCCGCCACCCCTTTGATGTGTGTGCTCTGTGTGGCGTGGCCAAGGGGTGTTAACATCGCCAATATGACCACAAAGTACCACTTCACTATAAGAAGTAGATTTTCATCCAACAAGGTATACAGCAGACTGCAGGCAGCATAGCTGGCCTGAGAAACCGAAGTCAAGTAAAATGTTAGGAGCGCCATATGAAATTGTTTTTCACTCTACATCCCGGTTGCTTGCATATTTTGGGTTAGAAGGATTTTAAGACTATGACTTTCAGAACAAAGCATTTAGAAAATATGAGCTTTCCAAGTTTCCTGCCATAACTGTATCCTCTTCAGCAAGACAAACCCATGGCCGTACACCTCATTACAGTCCGATCAGGTTAAGGGCATCACAAACACAAGCCATGTATTACTCCAGACATGTGTGGACCTGTTTTTTTTCATACAAACATAAATAAATATACATTATATGTAATAGTGACGGAATTTTTTTTACATAATTACATGCCTACAGTATACTGTATATCTCCCTTCATACTTTACCAGTACAAACAATGATCCTATACAAAAACAATAGGTTAGCTGCTTTAGTCAATATTTTTTATATTAACAATGGATTGAGTGACTATGTGTATAGTGAAAGGTGTTGCTCATGGTGATGAACCCACAGAGCATTATCATCCAACTCTGCAGTTCCCCTTAGCTCTATGGAGCTTTTAAGTTTCTTTCAGCTCAATGTTTTGGTTTTCCGACCTGTAACTTTACTGTTTTGGTTCAGTCTCAAAGTTTTCATTGAAGCCATTTTCAAGTAGCAGAATTGAATTCAGTATAACACCATATCATAACATACATTATCTCACGGCACTGTATAGAGTAAGGTCAAAACCTTATAGTATTATAGAGGCTGGTTAGGTTGAGAGACAAATCGGGGAGAGAGGTGAAAGTGGGAGGGGGAGAGAGAAAGACCAGGCAGCTGTTTTTAGAAAAAAATAAAAACTGTATACTATCTGCCCAGCATCAAATGGCAAACAGACAAAGTAGAGACATATTTTTTACAGGAGATCAAAACAGCTTGTTGAGAGCTTGTCTGTCCGCACCAAAGCCGTTAGAAAAAGTTAACGCAGCTTTAAGAATTTTTCTTACATTTTAATGCAAATAAGAAGCTAATTTGTACCTTTTATTTGCATATATTTGTCTACTTAAATGTAATTTTATCACACTAGTTGCACCTTCTCTCAGATATATCCTCAATATTTTGCCCTACTTCCCTACAAATCTATAGTCATTCAAATGCACCATATCTATCATGTTTAGATGTGACTAAAAATAAACCCAGATCTAACTGTAGGGTCATATTGGTTCAATCCAAGTACAGACAGCTGTGGAATAAGCAGTTGTCCTGTCATTTTAGCTGTCATTAAGGTTTTCATTAGAAATGTGCCAGTAGGTTTTAATATAGTGATTTCATATGCCATTTTTGGTACAATTTGTGGGATAATTAGTGCATCTACATGTATGTAGTTTATATTCAGTATTAACTTGAGATGTTTGAAAGGTAATTCATCTCCGTGTTCTTCTCCAATCAGCTGAAGGGAAAGAAGGGCACAGTGACCAATGGAATGGCATCAAAACAGAAGGCGGAGCCAAAGAACCAGTCCAAGAAGAATGGGACTAATGGGACAGCCTGTCTGAAACGCAACAACTCCAGTAAGTAGGAAAAAGTCTACAAATCTACATTATTTCCATTAGGGAAGTACAGTATTGATATCAGAAGAGTTTATCTCACAGTCCTGGTTGAAATTATAGGCCCCCCTGAATTTTAAGTACAGAATTTAGAAGATCTTCAGAAATCAATGCAAATTAACCAATTTTGTATAATCTGAATATTTAATAAAATGTCAAAGGTTACTGAACAAAAGAAAATAAAAAAACAAAACTTGCATAATAGTGAAATAATACAGACAAAAAATGTACCCTAGACACAGTTATTGGCACCACTGCAGTTTGATTGATAACACTGATAACATCACAAACTGTTGAAACTGGGATTTCAAGATCTTTGGCAATTGCCTTGTATGCTTTGGAACAGTTGTGTTTTTTGATAATAGCATTTCTGATCTCTCAGGCAGCTCTCTCGTCTTCCCCATTGTGAAAAAGAAAATGGCAACAATCAGCCCCTTTTTATACTGTAAAACCATCATTCAGGTCATGTGAACACCGAACATTAAGCACAGATGAGTCGTATTTGTTTTTTAAACTATTCATCAAAAGGGTGCCAATAAGTGTCATGAGTACATTTATGTCTTTTTTTTTTTTTCACTATATGAAAGCATTTTTTTTTCAGTAACCTTTGACATTTGATTAAATATTCAGATTACATACACAAAACTGGTTGATTTGCATTTATTTCTGTACTTACACAGGAATGCCCATCATTTCAACTAGGACTCATACTGTGAAAACTAGGACAGAAAATCAACTTTTCTGTTATTTCTCCTTAAATCAAAATTGAAATATCATTAACACAGTAACTTCTGACAGTAATCCACCTTTTCCAGTCAGTTCTTGTGCTGTAAGTGAGCAGCAGACAGTGTGTCTGGCTCCCCAGTCCCAGCCTCACCACCACTGATTGCTTTCTAGCAAAGCGCTGCTCCACAGTAATTTGGAAAATGCAGGATGTCCAAATTACAGTTGGTTTAAGTAGGAGGGAGTAAATAACTTGAAAACCTAAAACCTATCCTACCCTTGAGAAGATCCATGTGACGCATGCGGGCCAGACTTGAGCCTCCTGCCAACATTTGGGTAACGCTCAAACAGACGCGATAGCAGAAGCAGGGCCCACCTCATTGGAAGTGGGTGAAATGTGGTCGTGTTAATCCTTGTGGTACAGAATAGTATTTTTTTTGCCTAATGTGTGAACGAGGAGGGTTATAACCGCTTGTGTAGCTTGTCTTTCCTCCAAATATTGGAATGGAAATACCAAATATGTGTCATGTTGGATTTAGAGAATGCCACACAATTCTCATATCCAGTGTCAAATAAGTGTATTGAATTTGAAAATGTCAGCAGTGGTTTGATTGAGTGATTCCTCATAAGCAATTTTTATATGCACGCACATAGAAACACACCACATTGGATGGTTACCCTCAGTGTATTTTCCAGTAAGTGAAGGCATGGTCTTGGTGTAATTAATGACTGCTTAAGGCTGTGGCTGTGAGTTCAGTGGGTTTCTTGGCAGTTCATGTCTTACCAGTGTCCTGATAATAAAGGCTATGATATCTTTTCCTTTTTTTCTTCACATGTTGGTTTGTGGTCTTGTTGTAATGGAAAATCTCTTACATCTGATTTCATGGGCAACACACTATCACTAAGGGAGTCGTGGGGGTCTTTTAGTCTTGTTCTGGTGTGGATTACTTGGAGTCTAGAACTCATGTCATTACGTTTTAGGGTGCAATAGCAATTCATTCAAATTTGAATCTGGTAGTAAATCCCCTGCAGAATATATCTAATTTTAACTTGTAACAAATTTAGGTAACAAAGGTTACAAATGGCCTAATATTTAAGAACTATAAATCAAAGAATGACATACAGAAAACTTTGCCAAAGTTTTGCCATTACATGTTATATTACATATAATTTAGCTAAAGATCTACCTGAATGCTTTATACATTATTTGCTCATTAAAATAAAACCAGGAGATTCCATATAAAGATTCTTTAAGAGGTTCAGTGGTCTGTTGCTTAAGCTATCACTGTACTCACTAGTGTAATTCTAAGATCTCAAACAACAATCACTGCAAAAAATTGGTCCAACAGGACGATAAACATGAGCCGTCAGAACATCATACAGCTTGTAAATAAGCAGACAGTTTACCCAGTTTAGCTACCACTATATTTGGAGGTAAAACTGGAAGTGAGCAGAACTGTAATGTTGGAAATAATCTTTAATTGCACATGAAACCATGAATGCACAAGTACAGTAATTCAAAGTTAAACCAAGAAGTCGTTCTGTGATGGATGTTTACAACAGGCAGTTTAACCGCTACGAAATACAGATGGGGCAAGAAGCACGAGTGTCAGACGATCAGACGGGTTTTAATCAAACCTCCAGGTTAGCAAAACTTATTAAGAAAAGAAAACAAAGGCAAACAGAAAAATTACTAAAATGTCTTTGGTAAACATCCACCACAGTTTACCAACGGACTTCATGGTTAAGTTTTGACCTAGTGTATCTACTTTGCCATTGTTGTGTGCTCACAGTTTTTCTGCACAATCAGGGATTATTAGCGACATTCAGGTTTACTTTACTTTCAAATAAAACTGGTTTAAACTGTTGGCTTGCTTACAACCTGACTGGCAGTCTGAATGCTCCTGTTTCTTACCCTGTCCTACTTTGTTATAGTAATGTCACTGTGCTACCCAGTTCTCAGCAAATACTTTGATCAGGACCATGTTATCATAACGGATCGTAACTGATTTGTGGCCACAGCCACTAAAATAAGACCCAAGTTTTAATAAATTGAAGTTATTAACAAATCCAGGTATTTTACTTGCATGAACCAGATCTAAAATTAAGCTGCCCATTGGAACTTAACTTTACAGTTATGGGCAGCATCTGAACTTGTCTCACAAAGATATGTTAGACTGGTCTATAGAGTAAGTCTCAGTTTTTCTCTTAGGTTTGTCTTATATAGGCATAACACTTTTCCAAAAAATAAAAAATGACTAATTTTAAGCCTCAAATGTTATCCACCATTTCCATTACTAGCTATGTTTTTCTATCACAACTATCAGTTACCTTCTCAGGAAAAAGGAAATGAAGCCTCAATTTGTGGTTTGCTTGTGTTATGGATCAAGCCATCAAAACAGAGAAAGTTGTTACAGATTCCAAAGACCCCTTGATTTTAGTTTTTTTCTTAAAATTCTAATCAAATCTTTGTCATGCAGATGCGGAGCAGTGCAAGTATGGCAAGAACCGTGTGGAGGCCGACGCCAAACGGCTGCAGGCCAAGGAAGAAGAGCTGATGAAGAAGAAGCAGGAGATCAGGACTCATCTGACCCATCTGAAGAAGGAGAGGAGAGACCTGCGCACTGCTGTGGAGGCTGCTGCTGGTAAGAGAGACGATCTTCCCTAAGCTCTCCAACCTCTCCACTCAACATCCTGCCAGGTACAAGTTTATTAAAGTGATGAACATTCACAGAGAAATTCCCCCCTCTTTGTCCATTAGGCAAACGTTCGCATGGCTCCCTGTCAGAGCGACTGAAGAAGGTGGAGGAGGACTGCCGGCAGAAGGAAGAGGAGAGGGTTAACCTGGAGCTGGAGCTGACAGAGGTGAAGGAGAGCCTGAAGAAGGCCCTGAGCGGAGGGGTCACCCTGGGCCTCACCATCGAACCAAAAGCTGGCTCCTCTGGCCTCCAGGTCAGAACACCTGTACTATCTTGTGGCTCATTTGTGGTGCTTTAATACTTCCACCGCAGTTCAAAAATCAAATGTCGCTAACTTGAAATTGCTAACAACTGTCCCCTAGCCATCTACCACCATTAGCCGTCTAATTGTTTCCGTGCCTGTGTGTGTAGTCACCGGCGATGTTGCGGCGGACACAGGAGTCTTCTCCCTTCTCCAGCTGCGACACCAGTGACACAGAGTCCTGCTCCCTGCCAGTCAACAGCGCTTCACTGCTCCGTCGGCAGCAGGGCAGTCAGAAGGCCTCACCAGTTCGGGGACACGTCCTCAGGAAGGCCAAGGTCAGAGCTCACAATGTGGACTCGGGCTAGTGCAGTGGTAATGTCTGTAGCAGAGATGTCGAGTCACATGACTTGTTCACGAGTAAGAATCTGATGAATTAATCAAAAAAAGACTTACAACTTGACTTTAACTTTAAAACCAGTGACTTGTGGCTTCACATGGACTCTTTGACTTTTGAATTGAAAAAGCTTGATCCTCCCACAGCCCAAAGAATAAGAATTATGGTATAAAACAGTGTAAAGTGAGACAATTATTTATTTTCTGATGATGGATATACAACAGCAGCCAATAATGTTTGAAGCAAGAGGAAAAAGTGTATTTTCTTGGATATAATTTCCAAAAAAGATGTCCCTATGCAGTCCTATTTAGCATGTAAAACATATTTTTATAATGATGCAGCTATTAGCATTTCCTGTGTGCAATGTACCGTGGATGTACAGACTGTCACTGGATTACTGTGATACTGAAGAAAATGTAAAAACTTGATGATTCTCAGGCAAGTTCTGGAGTTTTAAGCAGTGTCTTTATTCTGTGATTTCTAAGCAGATATATGGATGTTTATTTTTGATGGATAATGATACCCTAGGGAAGTACAAGTCACACTGAATCTAGGAATGTGTATATCGTTAGTGTGTCAGATTTGACTGATTCAGCAGCCAAACTACACTAACAAGCTTCCTGTTGTTTTTAGAAAACCTGTATGCACCTGTCCCTTTCACGTCACACAGTACCCCCCACCTCCTTCAACTCTCCCCAGTGGAAAACCTCTGTGTTAAATGATTGGATGAATGTGTGTCAGTGTGTAGATGGACAACAGATAATACCTTGGATTATCAGGACTTTAATCAAAATTAAAGACAAAAAGGATGACAACAATAGGTAAAACATTCAGCTAAGAAATTACAAATGATTGTAATTATGTCACATGAATAACACACCAATGCACACCACATTATTTTGCTTTTAAATGTTATAACCTTTATTTGAAAGTAATAGATTTAATTGGGTTAAAGACACCTAATTTCTTGTTTATGACTCCAAACGTAAAGTTTAGGAATTTGATTTAATGGAACATGACTGGATTTGTTAATCTTGATTTAGGACTTGACTCAGGACATCACAGCCAAGACTTAAAATGTGCAAAACAATGACTTTTTCCCACCTCCGATCTGTAGTTTCTGAAACCGACAGTGTAACACAAATTAGTATATGGAACAGCATATGAGGAATGATGGAGGATGAGGATGAATGCCAGCAAACCCTGGTGTGTTGAAGGGTCAAGAGTGGAGGAGAGGAAGAGTATAAACTAGAAGTGAGACAGTTCTTTTTTTCTTTTTTTTCTTTATTTTTGTGTTGATGGTTTGAACATTTATTCCACTACACACTCCCCTTCAAATAATTACTTTAGGTACTTTGTATCATGCAAAAACCTGCAGCACAAGTTTCATTTAGTCTTTTTTAATTTATTTTGACAGGCTTGAGGCTAGATTAGGCATAAAATATTTTTCAGTGAATCATTTTACCTTTTTATCATAAATTTTTGTTCGTTTTATTTTTCGTTTGTTATTTTTACTTGATTGATGATTACTACACCTGTATCCGTACTACAGATTAAGATGCTCGTATAAAATCTGCTATCTGATACTGTTGATAAGATGTCAAAGACAAATACATGCAACATGAAGAAGAGCATGCAAACTAAGTGGGTCTCTCTCTCTCTCTCTCTCTCTCTCTCTCTTTGTTTTGTAGGAATGGGAGCAGAAGAATGGCACATAAACCGCTCAACCCCTCACATCAGTCCTACTTTAATTTCTTTTTTTTCTTTTTAAGAAATTGTCTATATATTTATTTAAAACTGTTCATACAGTCATTGAGTGTGGAGGAGGACACAATCATAGCATTCAGATGAACCAAAACAAGTGGCTGGTTTTAGTGTACTGTAAGTACCACAGCATACAGCATTTTAAAATTGTTATACTATTGAGCATGCTTAGTGTACTAAGTTGTGCAACTTGTGTTGTCCGCTGTACTTTCTTTAGTCTCACCAGTTCACCAGTCTTTTTTTTTCTTTTTCTTTTCACTCAAAATCTGTTCCAGCAGTTTGGGTTCAAAATTGTCAAAAGTCAAAACCAAGTATTTATTTGTAAATGTTTAAAGGAAATACTAGCTTCCCTTTGTTTATTTATGTTGATATATTTAAAGGTTTTTTGTTTTTTTTGTTTGTAGAATTTGTGGCACTCCACACAATCCCATTTCCTACACCGTTAATTGTTCTCATTTATGGGTGTCAGCATCAGCAAACCAAGTGCACCATTTAGGGTCACAATAATCATAACACACACCAGCTGAGTAACAATGCAGCTCCACTATAAGGGGTATTTCAAGAAGCAGAATTATTCTCAATATTATCCAAATAACCCTAAAAACACACTAAAATAATGAAATGCTGACCTTTTTATAGTTTGGTCAGTACTTTTACACACAGACAGTAATAACCATAGTTTGCATAGTTTGGAGTGTTTGTAGGAATTTTGCCATTTTTCCAACCTATCCACAGTCAGACTAATTGACAGATACATTTTTATGTACCTGAGCTGTGTGCAATTTGAATATTGGTGGGTGATGGTGACTCCCCTGTTTATTGTGTTTATTTTCTGTTTCCTTGTGAAATGCTGAAATGCGGTGTATTATATGTGTGTATTCTGGAGTACTCTTGGCTTTGGAGAAGATAAAACTACCTTTGAGAAAAGCCCATAGTTTATCCCATAGACATCCAACATACATTCCAAGTGCAACTGCATGCACTGACATAAGTAAGGCATCTGTGAGTTCATCTGTATATGGGTAAAATTGAGAATCAGCCCAAACCCTAAACCTCTAAATATATCCATAGCTTTACTGTCCTCTTACATTTAAACCCATTTACATTTACTTTCTGCCTTACTCCTTTAGTAGTACTATAGTAAAACATCAAGGAAAAGTACATCAGTCTGTCACAAAGAACATAAACTTTAAATCTGAGGCTGGATGAGCTGTTCAAGTGAATGGCTGAAAAGCTTCTTCCACTTCCATCAGACAGTACCCCCTTATGTCCATTGGTGTGTGTCATCATTAGCACCCAAAAGCAACACTCAAATGAACCCAAAGAAATAGCCCAGATTTTCTGGCCTCTACTGCTGTCTAACTACGTGGAAAGGTCTGGTTTTATTTTTCCCATTTTTGAGATATTTGATTAAGATGATTTTCTTTGTGGTGCTCACAATATTGAAAAATTACGTTTTAAAAAATTTTAACATCAATATGTCTTTCCACAAACCATTAGTAGAATAACTGGCCAGATACCACTAGGTAAAAAATGTTTTATGTGAACCCTCCTAAACTTTTTTTATATATATTATTGGTGGACCTGCCAGTAGAGAGAAAAGTATATAATATATTAATCATCATTTTTTTTTATTCAATATTAATAAATATTATCAATCAAAATGATCAGGATAGAGGGAGTATGATCACAAAATTAGCCTGGTCACTGCCTGCATGGATGATTTTTTTTTTTTTTTTTTTTTTTTTTAAGTGATTCAGTCTGGTGCTATGCAGATGAGTGGAAACCAGTTCACGGCGTCTCTGACACCTTTACTGCAGAATGAACCAGGGAGAAAATCCATCAAACAGCCAAGAATTACATCTGTCACAGATGATGAGCTCAAAAGGACAGTTTGAAAAACGCTGTCAAAGAAAATGATTGAGGAGACAGGAGAGAATGTGATGCTGACTGATAAGTAGGATACACTAATGTGGGCTTTACGCATCACTGTATTTCATGTTTCACTTAAATTAGAGAAAAGGCTTCAGTGACTTGGACTCTCTTCTCCTTGGATTAATGGTTTTTCTAAGGGAAACTTTCCCAACAGGAGGAGTCTTGAGGAGCCTCAAAAATATTTTTTCTCAAAAACAGATGTTGAAAAAGGAAGGTTGACTTATAATCACAAAAAGCTAAAAAAAAAATAGCCCAATGATGACAAACATGAATGATGTTGTAAGTCAACTGCTCCCAGCAACAACTACCAGTGCTGACTGAAAATGACGTTGGTAGGACGGATATGTCACTCTCTACTGATTGGTTAATGCAACACAAAACAAATAACCTGACTAACCAAAGTGGCTACCATGAACAAAATGTCAGACTGATAAATGAAGTGAAAACAAATTATGAAAAAACAAGTAGCCGGTAGCCACAGCTTTAGCAAGCTACAACTGTGAAGTCAATGTTAAAATAAAGCATCAGCAAATGAAATTCACATAATCAATGGCTCTCTTCACCTACCCCTAACTAAAACTTGTGGTTACCATTTGATGCCGCTAGTATTCAGTCACCCAGTGCAGCTTGAACCATGCTGTTCAGAGTTGTCTTGCTAACGGAGTTATTGTGCTTCTTTAAATAGTTCCTTAGTGTGATGATGGATTGCTGCCATTAGCCTGTAGTAGGGCTCTAATGGGCTGCGTGTTAGCGCTCGGAAAGTCGGGCAGGTCAGGCTCAGGCGTGGCCACCCTTAGATTTGGCGCTCATCGTTGGAAAACTCAGAAACCTCAACTGACATGGCGTACGTTAGCCCCTCATCCAAGAGCCTCAGTCCAGCTCCTGTAATCACACCACTGCTCTACTGTAGCCCTTTGATCTGTGTTTGTGTGTGTGTGTGCGTGCGTGCGTGCGTGTGTGTGCGTGTGTGTGAACGCTCAAATGTCTCCAAGGCACATTCCAAACCCATCAACAATACACTGACTGAAATAGGGACACTTGCTGTAAACTATAATTGCTGTGTGTTCTGCTAAATCAAAGACTGTGACTGCGATTTTCAGACTGCTATACATACACACACACACATACATTCACTCATCATTAGTCACATTTTAATGGTGCTTTTTTGATAAAGACTTTAGGTTCCACTGCCTACGCTTTGCTGCCATGTAGATACTGCTAAGTATACTAGATGCTCTGTTGACTGACAGAAGTAGTGTTAGCACGCACTATTGTTAGAGTTGGGAAATCAATGCTACATACAGAACATGGGCACGAACTGCTCCTCAATCTTGTAAATATTTACTGTCCTCTTACTGCTTTCAGATTTATACCCCAAAGGTCTGCAAGCTAGAGTGTAGTCAGCATGTTAGCATGAAGACAGGTGCGTAGGGGAGTTATATCTACAAGTATTTAGTTCATTATGATTCCCCGTCGGCTCAGCGAGGCTTGTAACTGAGCAGGATGTCGGATGTCAGTAAATGTGAACCTGCTGTACATACAGTAGCTTGGCGTTGTGGGAGGGGGTGGGGGGGCGCAGGTGTGGTGAGGAAAGACTCATGCATCAGTGTTTGTTTTTGCACCTTATACATTTTCTACTCTTTTGTATATCTCAGACAGTCTCCGCCTTGGTGACAGACATGCTTGTACATAAATTAATAAACGCTCCTGACAAACAGCTCTTAGTGACTTTGTGCTTTATTGGTGGAGCTCATTAATATTCTATGAAACAAAATGAAAGCACTTAAAGGACTTTTTCTCACTTGTGCTCAACATTTCTATGACAACAGGGCAAACTCTACCTGCTGATGAAGATCATGTGATACGATCGAAAGCTCCGGAGCACTGCAGTCAGACATCAGTGTGAACGCTGCGAGAAGGGTTCAAAAATTTTTTGATGCTCATAGTGATGAAAAAAAAAAATTTACAAAATGAAACAATCTCTTCTCTGTTTATCACATGTGGACCACCATTTTACATTTGAAGAATTCACATGTAAATAATTTTGGACATTTCACCTCTCAAAGCACACGTGGTTTATTACCCACTTTCACAGTAAATTTTTAAAACCAAGCTACGGAATGGAAAATTGGGACAAATTCCATAAATTCCTCCTCTGTTAGTGAGTATTTTTATTGATGTGGTTTATTCAAATTCGCGATTTTACACATTTAATAGGTCATATTTGTAAATGTAAAAGTTTATTTGAAAACATAAACAACGTGATGGTTTAACAGAGACATTTGTTTCATCACAGGAAGCAACATTTCATATGTGATGAATTTATGTGCTGGGGGAGGGGTTTCAGCAGGAAGAGGCCAATGCTACATATCCATATGAGATTTTCTGCCTCTGCCCTAGTACAATAGAGCCTAAGAGCAAGTAAGGATTATGCTTTGGATACAAACATTTTCATAAAATCAGCCATCATGACGTTTTTGCATAAAGAGCCCAACAGACCAATGAAATGTCTCAGTTACAGAAGCAAAGCAGGTGTGGAATTTCTCAAGACTCACTTATATAGGTAGTTTCCTTTTACAGTTCACGGAGCAGCATGATGACGGAAAGGATCTTGTTTAGTGTCTTGTATATCTCAGGTCATTGAAATCTTTGATAATGTTTGACAGCACTTATAAATGTATACTACTAAAATTCTGAAAAGGAAGGTTTTAGCCAACTTACATGTTAAAATATGTTTATAAGTCTCAAGTTTTTTATTCAGGGTGTGGCCCATCTGCTCCACATGCCTCAGCCATCAGTACCACTATGTTAATGTATCTTTGACTTGGATTGAAGCTCAGACCTACTGCAGAGGAAGACATAGAGACCTGGCCCCGATTGATGAAATGAACCATCTTAACCAAACAGTTTTTTTGTGTTGGTAACAAGTCTGAAGTCTGGATTGGTCTGTACAGTGACATCCACTGCTGTTGGTCAGATGGGTACATATATTCTGGCTATAGGAACTGGGAAAACCCTACTGAAAGGTAACCGTATCTGGCAGATCATTGGTGTGTGAACAATGGAAATGTTGGAGGATGGTGGGATAATTAGTGTTATTTGACATACCCAATCATCTGCTCTAATGGTGAGTACAAAGAAAGTATATTTTCATCTCTAATAAAGATCGTTTTGAAATTCAGTATGTGAACTCAACAATGAATGGATTGGCCCAAATGGACTTGTTCACATTTACTGGCCTGATAACATAGGCAGAGGTTTCTTCTGGAATTACTTTGTCCTTTCAAACCCAAACTGAATGAAACTGAATTTTGTGAATCATAAATTTGTAACTAAGTGTTAATTGTGTTTGTGAGGTCTAGCCATCACCTCTAAGGAATGTCCTCAACTGCTGTTAACTGCTCAAACTACTACATGAAAAAACTACTTTTAAAAAATCAGAATTCCCTTTCTCCTATGAAGCTGCACTGAAGAGGCAGGTAGTGAAGCTGAGGATGAAGCTGGAGGGCTCCTCTGTGGAATCTGATTGACTGCTGTGAAAGCAGACATCCTGAAAGAGGCACGTCTCCAGAATCCACTTAGAAACACGTTAAATGGTTGCATTTCTGGGCCCATTGATAGCAGGCTATACGAAAGCTAGCTTCCATTCAAATAATGCAGATTTGGACAAAAGTTTCAAAATGGCTGCCATTTGTGTATCCCAGCTCTGGGTCAGGACTGATAGGGAAAAGAATTAGTGGAGTCACCCTGAGGTACAGAGAGTGGCCTGATGGGGAAAGCCTTCCACTAGCCGAGCTCTGAAATGTAATTTTACCCTTATAACCCCTGAGAAATGTTGAGTTAATATCTGCTAACACCTACAGTACACTACCTTGTAGTTATCATACAGAATATTTAACGACAACCTGTTAAGACTTTTGTCTTTCATCTTCAATATCACTATGTAAAATGTACACATAATGATTGTGTGAACATAAGGTATTTCAGACTGCATGTTAGCCATGCTTTTTAAATGACCTAAAGTGCAACAGCGCCCTCTCATGTTCGCATGTGTGTCTCTGTCCTTGAGGAAAAGGTGAGTGCAATATAAGAGTTATAACTGCAACTGTGGATTTTGCTTTGGCGAGGCTATGTAGCTGTTTGCATGGTATAAATATTCTTTCCAACGTCAGCGTACGTAGGCTGTACAGTAGACTGACTGTTCTTTCCTTAAGTCAGACATCGGTTTGAACCCTCGGTACAGCTGGTGAGGTGAATGCACCACCCACTGGGCTGTCATTGGTTTGGTGTGTGGGGGAAATTTCAATCGACGTGCTCACAGCAGTGAAAAATCTGCACTTTTAAAAATAAAACCCAACTGGTCATTCTTTCCACTGAAGAAATAAAGGGATTCTGTGTTTCTTTCTGTTGATTTTATAAATGTCCTCTTTTCAGTGGATTGAGCAGCTAAATTGGCTTGTGTGTTTTCTTCATTTTTTTATGTTCAACTACAATTACTGTGATTTTCCTTTTTTCAAAATGATTTAACTAGTTATTGTGATGCATTTTGATGCATCTGCTTTCACTGATGCTTGTTACTAACTCAGTTTCTTCTCTCTCCCATAGTTTTGTGCCCCCCCCCCCCCTTGTCGCTTTCTGCAGATATTTCTGCCTCTAGAGCTGCAGAGTCTGGATCTGTGACTTCAAACCACCTACTGCCCCCATGACCCCCCCTTCCCCTCTCACTCCATCTCTCTTTCTCTCTTAACCCAACCAGTCGAGGTAGCCACCATGAGACTGGTTCTGTTCAAGGTTTTTAACTGTTAAAAGGGAGTTTTCCCTTGCCACTATTGTCAAGTCTAGACCTGCTGTATATGAAAAGTGCCCTGAAATAACCTCTGTTATGATTTAACGCTATATAAATAAAACTGAATTGACTTGACTGCTATTTTTTGGGGGGGTCTGAGTTCTTTTCTCTGAGCTTTTCAGCCCCACATTTACATTTTTCAGATTTAATATATTACCGTTAAAAGGGTCAGCAATAGTCTACTGTTAGCTGTTAGCCAGGATGTTGGAGTGTTATTTTCCCTGAATATATACCAGGTGGCCACAGACTTCTGGACACACTTACATGATATGTTGGTAACAAGTGGAAAGTAAACAAAACGCTTCAATATCCTCCCAAAACATCAAGCTGCAGGCTACAACTTATGAAATCATAAAGGGTTTCTACTTAACTTACTGAAGTAATTGTGTTGATGCTACTTATTTGTTTTTTATTTACAATAAATCAAACTCTACCAACCCATATGTACAGTATATAGTATAATGTAAAAAAAAAAACACCTGGAGATGATAAAAGTGTTTCAATCAAAATGCAAAACAATTATTCACACTAGCAGGCAGTAAAAGGTGTGTAATTTAACTTAACTTCTGCAGCGGGACTCTGAAGTTCTCAGGCAGCAGGAAACAAGAGTAGTATCAAAAGGCTAACGAGCAAATAGTCGACCGTCTGACTCTGGTACATGAACAAACCTTACGAGTCCTGAAGCTCCTACTCGGTCTCTTCAGCAGTCTACAAGTCCAGTTAAGAGAGTTTGGTGAATCCAACTTGGAACAGATAAAAAGTAAGAGATTCAGGATTACAAATAGGTTCCCGCGTGATTGTGTTGGAGAAAGCATGATGATGTATTGGGACACAAACACTTTCATAACACTAGAAACTGCAACACTTTTTGCAAAGATAAAACAATGGAGATTTTCAGTAACAGATTGGAGAAGTTGCTTTTTGAGTATTCCTACATTGGCCTGAGCAGCAGACACACAGATGGTTTACTGTTAGCAGTGTGCATTAACACATACAGGACACAAAGCTGCATCATGATGGAGTGGATCTTGCTGGTTGCCTTGTTGCTCTCAGGTCAGTTAATATTGTATAATACTGCAACACCGAAAAAAGATGTTTAGGTCACTTTACTTGTTAAAATATGTCAACAGACATATACTGTACATGCAGCTTTTAACAAATCACACATTTCCCTCACACATCTCCACATGGCCTCTCCAAATGTTCCACCTTCATCATGGTTGGACTGAAGCTCAGACCTACTGCAGGGAAACATACATAGACCCGGTTGGCCCTCGAAACACCGTCTGGATTGGCCTGTATTGTGAAATCCATTGGTTGTGGTCGTATGGTAACAGAGATATTGGAAATGGCTACGTGAAGTGGGAAAACCAGTTGATGAAAGTGAATACACAGAATAGCATGTTTTCCCCCTCAAAGATGATGTTGAAAGTCAGTATGTACACTCAACATTTTCCCCTTTATTCCCAAACTCTAAATGAAATTTCAGTTCATTCATAGTTATTCGGTTATTTAGTCACTGTCCTCTGCCCTCGCTTTCCAGTCTTCATTCCCCTTTTTAGACCTAGCTTCGGCCTGCTCCCTGTTGCCTTTGGAGTTTTGCCTTCCTGTTGTCGATCCCTGTCTGCCGGTCAACTTTCCTCGCCATTCCCCTCTAGCTGCTTTGCCCGCATTCCAATAAGGGTTAACCATTTGAACTTTTACACGGCGTCTGATACCCCATTTACACATGGCATTACAATGCGTTTTGGGTGATCGGGTTGCATTCGGATAATGCTTGACCACATGAGAGTACAGGTGTAAATGCACCCCAGACACATTGAGGACGGATTGAGGTGGTCAGGGATGCGGGCAGATATACGTGCGCGAATTCCGTGCGTGACTTTTCCAAACCAGCGAGGTAGCAGCTAGGCAGCTAGCAGCCATTAGCCAGTAAAAACACAAAGCAGTCCTCTCCTCAGTCCTCAACTGCAGACCTCATTCAAGACACTCGTGTATGGAGACGAGACCAAGTGTCTGCTTTCAATTTGGTCCGACTTAAGTAAACAAGCGAAACTTGACAATGCATAGCATGGCTGAGCCAGCAATGGCTTTATGAAACAATGGCTAAGCAAATGCTGGAGATTAAGGTCTTCTATTCTTATTCTTCTATCCTTTTTTTGTTGTTGTTGTTCGTTGTGTTTTTTGGACCAGCGTGAACGAGAGGAAGATTTGACATGAGCTGGACAGAGCGATCAGATTTCAATCAGATCTCAATGTGGACACTGTAGACACATATTAATACCAGGTGTATATGTAATCAGGTTAAAATCATATGTAGATATAGTCTGGATGTGAGATGCACTTAATGACAGGTGTAAATAGAGTCTGAGTTGTGCGCTTAAGTCCACTGGTTTTTCTGAATCATGACGTGGGTGGTCTGTCGGTGTACAAACATCTCATGCAATCACGAAAGCCTCAAAGAGCGAAAATGTAAAGCAGCCACAGCCATGGATGCAGATGAGATTTTAGAGAAACTCCCTTGGTCTCTGTCAACGCCGTAATGATAACTGAGTTAGAATGATAACTTATGATATTGAATGTTCCATCTCATTATTTTGCAGTGTTAACATAAATAAATGTAATTACACGCCCTCCTTGACCCTCGGTTAAAAAACAACAACAACAAAACGACTCTGCAAATACACTGATGATTTCGAGCAACACATTCGCAGCTGTCTCTGGAGGGCGCTGAAAGGCAGGCTAGGTGACATAGGAAATAGTTTTTGCTGGTTGAGAGAAAGTCCAGAAGGGATTACAAATAATTGCTGTTTTTTTTTTTCTTAAAAAGGAACTCCAGACTATTAAAAAAAAAAAAAAATACATTTGTGTTTCCCAGCTCCAGGAAAGAGAGAGGCTGCGAGAAAGGAAGTGAATGGAGTCACACTGAAGCGGAGAGAGCGGTGAGGAGGAAAGGAGAAGAAGACAGAGTGAGCTCTGAAATTCAACCTAACTTTACCTCTGCTTATCAATAATCAGTGGTTGATGTTGATTCTAATACATACAATGCACAAAGTTGTAGGCGTACTACAGAGAAGATTTGTGCTGTATCAAAAATCTGTGTCAAATGTTTTAGTGACAGCCAATTGTCTTCAAAATAAAACATATAATACAGTGTAGACGGATACAAAATATATCCACTACGCCTTCCCTCCATGCATCATAGTGAATATCAAATAACGGTGTGAGCGCACACAGTACCGTACGTCAGCCTGCGCTTAAGCTGAGCTCTGCCAGTGCCTGTGTGTGGAAATTTAAAGTGCAACACTGCCCTCCTATGTGTGCATGAGCATATCACTGCTTTTGAAGAGAAGCTTAAGTCAGAGCAATAAAAGCAACATGGGCTTTCTATTTTTCTTAATCACTCAGTTCCAGTCAGGTTGCACTTGTGGCTCCACCTCATTGCTCCTATGTGGATATCTCTTATGTGAATCTACCCCACTCCCATTTGTATGTTCGCATCATATGGGATGGATAGTAGAGACGGGAAAGATTCCCATGTTAACGACTTGCGAGCATTCATGTCATCAAGCCGGTTTTATGACTGTTCTTTTGCTGGATTTGCAGTTTATATTCAAATGGAATGGAAGTTCTCTTCATTTAGCGTTAGTTAACAAATAAGAATTACAATATATTTGTATGGCTATGTATGGTTATTCTTTCAAAAGAGACATTCCATTCACCTCCACTGTGTTGGGGGGAGGCAGAGACCTCTTCTTATCTTGGTCAGCAACAACCAGAGATAAGTAAGAGAATGTGTTGTTTGCAAATGACAAAGGTCTGAAAGAAACCCTGGTTCTAAAATAGATTTTAGTTGCTTTAGTATGCTGTGGGAAAAAACATTTTCCCTAAATTTTCCTAAGAACGGCAAAAAAAGCGGCAGCGTTCCCTATGAGTGGTGTACACTGGCGCAAGCAGTCCACAGCGCTGCATCCTGATGGAAAGGATCTTTCTGGGTGTTTTGTGTCTCTTGGGTCAGCGAATTATTTCGATATGTATGATGTCTAAGAGTGCTTATTACTGTGGAATCCTGTAACACTGAAGAGAGAAATTAGTTTGATCCACGTTACATTTAAAAAAAAAAAAAGGTTTCGTCCTTAGGGTGGCTCACCTTCTCCACGTGCCTCCTCCATCAGTACCATTATGTTGCTGATTTAAAGAACTGGACTGAAGCTGAGACCTACTGCAGAGAGAAATACACGGACCTGGCCACCATTGAAAACACAGAAGGGATGAACCAGCTACTCAACACAGCTTCATCTACTGGCTACGGGTCTAAGGTCTGGATCGGCCTGCACAGCTTGATTGACTCGAGGTGGTCGGATGGGTACACAGCGAGTGGACCTGAATATAGGGACTGGAAAAGGGGTGAGCCAGATTTTTTCTATGGAAGTGAGTTCTGTGTGGCCATTGATATGCATGCTCAACAATGGAGGGATGGTCACTGGTCAAGCGAGAGGCCGTTCATTTGTTATAATGGTGGGTACCCAGCAAAGCATTATCTCTTCTCTAATAATGATTATTTTGAATTTCAGTGTGTCACCTCAAAAATATTTTTTTCCAATACTGCAGGAACACAGCTGGATCCTGAATTTGTTCTTGTGAACAAAAAAGTGAATTGCTCCAGTGCTCAGAGGCACTGCAGAGAGAACTTCATAGATCTGGCCTCTGTGAAGAATGACACTGAGAAGCTTGAGATTCAGAAGTTGGTGCTGGGGGGAGATGGGGCATGGATTGGTTTGCTCAGAGAACCTAACATTTACTGGTCTGACGGGAGTGGCCACTCATTCAGTTACTGGGACGCAGTACCAAAAACAATTTGGGGACGCATATGTGGTGTTGCGGCTTTAGAGAGATCAGGAAAATGGAGTTTTGCAGCCTGTCAAAATAGATTGCCTTTCGTCTGCTACAGCGTCCCTCCACCTGGTGAGTGCTAGTGGAAGAGAGAGAATGCTGCGTTACATTAGAGTGACGGATGGTAGAATGTACTAGAACATGAAAATGCTGCTCAGTTACAGTCATGGTATCACTCACAACAAAGAAATGTTTTGTTTCTTCTGCCATTCTGTGTTAAGCACTGAAGAGGAAGGTAGTGAAGCTGAGGATGAAGCTGGAGGGCTCCTCTGTGGATCTCATTGACTCTGCTGTGAAAGCATACATCCTAAGAGAGGAAGGTCTCCAGAATCCACTTAAAAACACGTTAAATGGTTGCATATCCAATTGGCACATTTTGATGTTTGCAATAACAACAAAGATCTCACAATAATTGCTTATTTTGAGACTTCTAAATGATGGCACATTAGAGGCAAGAAATTCCATGTAACTTTATTTATGCTTAGCTTTAGGTAAAAGTAAAAAATAGATTTATAGATTGAAAGTCAAAATCATCTCTATTCCTCTCTGGGTTTCCAAAAACAGTCAGTGGTGGTTTCAAAACGGCTGCCATTTGCCATTTGTGTTTTCCAGCTCCAGGACAGACTAGACAGGAAAGGAGTGAGTGGAGTCACCCTGAAGTGGAGAGTGTGGCCTGATGGGAAAGTCTTCTACAAGTGGCAAAAAAGTTCTCAGAAGGAAAAAGGGAAAAAGACCAGTGGAGCATGTGGATGTAGATACAGTTTACTATATTATCAGAGTTCTCAACCATGACTTGGTATTATAGAGCTAGTGCATCGTCATTAATGTTGCTTTATGAAATGTTTAACAGAAATATAAACTTTTCCAGAACAAAACACTTCTTTATGTTTACTGCAGTGCCAGTGAGTTCGCTAAAACTGCTAGTTTACTTATAGATAAGAAAAGATATCATTATTATAATTATTGATATAATTAAGACACAATGGAGGTTAACTCGAAATTTCGAAAGCCATGAAAAAAGCTATGCAGATGCTCGGACTGCACTGTTTGCAACCACAACTTTTTCTGTCGATTCAGTGCCGTTAATGTGACCTCATTGACTGGCATTTTTGAGCCTTAGGTCAAGTGTTCAGGTGATACATGATTGGAATTAATCGTATCAGTTCTGAAGACACATTCGTTTTTGGTCAATATTCAGCTTATTTTTCTCTATCCTGAACAGAAAAAAAACCAAACACTGCAGCAGATGAGGGGCACAGTGCATTGCACTCTCTCATCACGCTATGCTAATCAATAGAGTGAAGAAGTAGGTGGGCATCTCTAGGACCACCCTGGTTGCCCTGGTAGAGTGGTTCACTACCTGTCTGTCGAACGGAAGGTTTTATGTTTCAACTGATTCATTCACCTCTTCAGCTGCACAGGCATCGTACCTCAACAATAAGCCATCGGATCAGTTCTGTTCTCACTCTACATGCTGCCATTACATGTCGCCGTCATGGAGGTGACGGTGACATGTAACTTCTGATCATTCGATTTGTCCTGTCAGAAATGGGTATTAAAAAAACGATAAAAGCAGTAGTTATTTATATATTTTCGTTTTTGTGGTCAAAAAGGGGTGAGCAAAATTTTAAAAATGGTTTGATTTTCATTTTCTATTTCACATAACAAAAAATAAAATCAACAGAAAACATTGTGCCAATGAGGCCGGTGCTAAAGAAAAAAAGTATGGTGCTGTGTCGTCGACTGTGATGCACGGACATGGAGGGGTACGTCAATTTCCGAAACGGTGGAACAGTGTGTGTCAGGGAGGAAGACATGGCTGCAGAAAATCCTAGTTTGGCTCCACGGGCGAGCCCGGAGACCGTGACCAGCACCTCACTTTCGCCCCATCCATGCGCTATTGGCCTGGGCCACTTCCGGACCAGCATGTTGATGCTGTTTCTGGAAAGCCTGAAGGCCGGTTTCAAGTCAGCTCCAGAAAAGAACTGGGCGAGGACAGGCACACGGTCAGTCAACTCTGCATACCTGTGTGAGGAAAAAAAGAAAAAAAAAGAAAGAAGTCTCTTTTTTAGAAGTTTTAACATTGTTTATTAATTGTTTTTATATTTATAATGTATCCTATCTATTGCTTATCTATGCATTTTTACTATTTGATATTTATTCAAATGTATTCTAAATATGAAGTGTCTGATATAAATTGTGGAATTCTACTAGAATTACATTTTCTTCTAACATCTGACCTTACTGGTCAGGTGCTTTGTGTTGTTTTTCAAACAAAAGCAGATTTGTTAAGTAGGTTTTCAGAATTGAAGGTCATAAAATGCTTAAATAATTATTCTTCTTATTTCTTGCTGTGGAGGAAGACGGAGAGGCAGCTGGAGGAGACCACGAGCCGGTGGGAGACCCCTCTGCTGCTGTGGAGGAGAACGGAGGACTGTGTGCTGCTGAGGTAGAGGGAAGAAATGGAGTGGCGCCGGCAACCGGCGGAGAAGCGCCAGTAGGAGATATGTCAGACCCCTACATTACTGACCCTGGTCCCTGGGGCAACAGAATAGACCAAAAGATGCGCACTTACTGGGCCAAAATCGCACCTGAATCCTGCCAGAATAAAAACTCTCCGCCTCTGAACGCCAGTGTAAACCACAGAAGACATACTTCTCGAAATGTAACTTCAAATGGAAACTGGGGAATGCGACGTATTTTTTCCAGAGAGTGGCTTTGCCACTTGCCGTCTCAAGGTAGCATCCTTTGTTTTGCTTGCAAAACTTTTGGCCATATGAAAAGTTGACTTTTGGTAGTGTAGGCTATTGTAACTGGAAGCTCGCCATGGAGAAAATATCATAACACGAAGGTTCCTTCGTTGAACGTACACCTGTGCAGCAGGAAAGACTGAACCTGGCTATCACTCCTTCTTTTCTGTTACCCTTCTGTCCTTCATTTTATCACTGATTTTTCCTGTAAAAAGCTAATGTTTCAAAGGCCGTCTGGAGGATTTCTATATTATATTATATTATATTATATTATATTATATTATATTATATTATATTATATTATATTATATTATATTATATTATATTATATTATATTATATTATATTATATTATATATTCATATTTTAAAGATTAATTTTCTTTTGACATTTTTTTAAGCCTAGCGCGATAATGTTAGCTAACGCTAACATTTTTTTCAACTAACATGTCACTCCCCTCCAAGCCTGCTTCAGTTTTTTTTTCTAAGAGGTCCTCATCCCTCAGAAAGGCCTGTTAGCGTCATGGATGCGAGCCGTCTACGCTCCAGGGCAGGCCAAAAGAAGAAAAAAAAAAAAATGCAACAGAGTTGTCTTTGTGAAATTGAAAGTCAAACAGCCAATCATTGCTGGCTCTACATGTTTGACACATATTCACCAATCAAAAGTAGCGAGCTGGTGGGGGGGAATAGATGACACAATAGGTGGTGTTATTACATCAGTAGTAATGGTGGTTCCAGGTCAGCAGTATTGCCACAATGCTGCTCATGAAAAACAGGTCACATATTTATTTTAGTGTGAATCAGATGTCTGTCATTATAATTCATAATAATAATTCATAATTCAGCACCTTGACACTTGTGTGTGTGTGTGTATGTGTGTGTCTGTATGAATAATGTTTTTCATTTACTTACAGTCAGTATTATATCACAATTACAATACTGACTAGATAATTGCAACTTTTTATTGTATTCGATTTTTCCATTCATCTCTTTTATTTCAAGGCTACTCAACCATAGCTTACAGGTTCAAATCGACCTTAAATTAATAAGGAAAAAGTAAAACCTTCAAATTCATGAGTAAGATTCATGTTTTACCCAACTCTTTTTTTGTATTTGGACTAACACAGACTGGTTCCTGATACTGTACCTTAAAATTTAGAAGAAACTGTGTATATATGTACTTTTTACTGCTTGGGAACACATATGTACCTTTTGGCGCCTCAATAATTAGCCCTGGGGGGTACATTAATGTAGATTTTAACTTGAGGGACAGAAATGGACCCCTACTGTACCCCTGTTTCTGTCAGTGTGTGGGGTAACTGAGTGCAAGCCCAAATGTGGGTTTCCTGCAGATAATCCCAAAGTGGAAAAAGGCTATGGGCCCTCAAATGGCTTAAGTGTGGGCTGTCCATGGAAAATCCACAGTGGGCCAATAGTGGATATGTGTGGGCTGCCCCTGCCCACACTGCCCCCACTAAACCCACAGGGGCCCCACAGTGGCTTGTTTGCTGGGTACAGAGGCAGGTGAAAAGCCGTTCAGATTGCAATTCACCCACCTATGCCAGACGTGGGACATGCTGACATGCTGTTACGCTAAATGTAAAAACAAAAAGATTTGAATAAAAATACATTTAAAATTGGATTTAAAACAAATACATTTTTAAATAAAAAGATTGTTTAATTTATTTTAATATTTGAATAAATATTTGAAAAAACAAGAGTGTGACTGTGTATGCTGCAAGTCATACATATATTCTGTCGCGCTGTCTTAAAGCCTGGAGCGTGTGGTACATCTGTGTTAAATAACTACATTCTGTGACACATTAGTTAAAGGCCAGCAGGTGTATGGTACATTACTATAAACCACATTACCTCACAGTACACAGTGTGTGGTGTAGCTATGATACATTACCGTAGGATCTGTGGGGACTTAACTTACGCAGCTGCAAACTTGTCATCTTTCAGAGAAATTTGCTGGTTTGTATGAAAAACATGGCACCTGTGTGATTTGTGTAGAACTGAGGAGTCTTTGAATGTGGGGTGGGGGGTTTAAATTCCTACTCACTGGAGGCCTCTTGTCGCACGTTAATTCTCCAGTAAAAGCGGCAGTTTTATCGCGTTCACTCGCTCCCCCGCGCATCTCGGCAGATCTACGACTTTTTCCTACCCACTCGAGTTTGCAGCTGTTTGCATGTGGTACTGAAACACAGGACCACAAGAACACCAGGAAAGTGAACTTCACGTGAATCCTGAATGAATTGGTTTTTTTTAAATTGATGGTGGTTCATTCGTCCATCCACCCATCCATTTCCTGCTTCTCATCCATGTCCGGGTCTTAAATTTCCCTCGGTGAAACTTGCAGACACCCAGTGCCTTCTTCGGCACGCAGGTTGCAGTCCGGTATCTTCAGGACGTGACAAGGGCAGTGAGTATTTACTGTAGCTAGAATCAGTAGAAGGGATTGTTAGACATTATTGGGAAATACGTGTATTTTCTTTCTTTCCAAGAGAAAGTTGATCTCACTGTCCATGTCTGGGTGTTAAGTATGTAGCTGGAGGTGATTAGCCTAGCTTAGTCTAGGACTGGAAGCAGTCGTTATATCTCCTTTGTTTAGTTCATACACAAACAGAAATGTCAAAAAGGCAATTCATGGTCCCACCTCCAGTTCTTTTCATCTTATTATGGTAAAGAAAACAAATAACTGAGTTTTCCTAATCATAGATTTATTTTTTTAACATAAGCAACATTTTGTGATCTCGATGTCTGGTCAGTTAGTTACAGAAAGCCAAGTTGGCAGGAGAAGGTGAGAGCTGTTGTCGGTACATACCGAACTTGCAAGAGACGCAGCGGAAGCTATTTGTTAATTTTTTGACAGTATGCAAACCAATCTGATCAAATCAACAGACGTACAAGTTATTGGAGTGATTTATTCCAGGATGCAGGTGGAGTGCACGACTCTTCCTGATGAGGACACACAATTGTTTTTAATTGCAAAAGCAATAGATCAAACAAACGGCAGAAAAAGGAAAAGAATAAAAGCAAAAGAGGGTGGTCAAAATTACATGGTTGGTGCCATCGTCTGTGAAACTCCTTCACTATTATATTGTAATATCATAATTCCCACTTTCCCCTTTGTTAAAGAGGACATTGATACAATGACGACACATCACTAGAAAACTAAGAACAAGTTGAACATGAGCAGAATATGTACAAAAGATGAATTAAAGTGTAAATCAGAACTACTGAATATGATCTTCTGCATCAAATACAAGACAAACCAAGGGGTGATCTTGGTGGTAATGGCAGTAGCACTGGTCGTCTGTGAAGGCCTTTCACCCAAAGACTTTTTGATTCAGAGTCTGTAGACTTGTTCAGCTGCTGCCCAATACGTGTTGACAGCACTGCTTACATCATTAGTGCAATCAAACAAACAAAAAGACTCCAGCAAAAGGCAACAGAAACACTCACCAGTGTTTACACGCACTGGAAAAAATGACAGAGAAAACAAGTGTATCAAAAATATCCATATACATAGTCATTACTGTGTAGTTGTGAGTATCTTTATAAGACAATGAAAATTTTTCCAGTTAACAATGAAGACCATAAAATTATCTTACTCATTAGGTTACACTGAAAATATCGAAAATGGGTACATGTGAAGCAGGCAATGGCGTTGAGGAAACTGGAAATAGTGAACATTTTTCAAAGTTAGGAAACTCAGTGAAGGGTCTGTCAAAGAAAGAGCTGTGTATTTTGGTAGTTGTGTAAAACACTCACACACAAGTCGAAGGGGATATGTACAAAGTGGAGATTGTTCATATTTACACATTTACATACAACAAACCAAACCTTTAAGGAGACATGATTCCACCATGGGCTACGCCTAATATAGGCTGATACAGTCAAATATATCAACTACACCTTCCCTCCATGACAGTGAACTTTGTCTCCAGGGGAACAGGTCTGACCCAGAACGCGTGGGAAGGAGGAGAAGGAGGATGAGGAGGAGGAGGAGGAAGGGGCGGACTCTTATCGGAAATAAATAAACAGCTAATGTCACTGAGCAGATTAACATCTGCTGTTTTAGGCACCATGCGACAGACAATGAGCTCCTACGGAGGTGGTGCTGATTTTAAACACCACACACCGAACTTCTGTAACTGTGTGAGTAATAAACAAGAGTGTGAATGGACTGGGATTTTGATGAACGAAGAAAGCTGTGTGAACACAGTATATTCGAAAGAAGCTGAGCTCTCCAAGTACCTGCGAGTGGGATTTTAAGAAAGTGCAACATCGCCCTTTGTGTTTGCATGTGTACACTTTTCATATGCAAATTCACAAGGGTGTATCATATCCTACATTCCATTGACAGAATATTATTGCCTTTGAAGACAGAGTGTCCAGTAATTGTGGGAAACAAAGAGGGAATAAAACAATAGGGTGCACACTGCCCCACCTTAGTGTTTGAAAATCTTTTTAGCACACCGGTCTTTGGCAATCACCTACTTTCAGTGGCTGTGGCCTCTTGGCCATGGATGGTTCAGCCCTCTTAGACTGAATATTACTGGAAACCGGTGCAGTGAATCACGCGTGCTGATTTTGAGTGTCTACAAGTGACAAGACAACGTACACACAGATTTTGTCTTTCAAAACACAGATGAGTGAGTGTCCTTGGTGTGACGCCATTAAGATCTCCAGCCTCACCAGGTGTCACTGCAGATTTTCAGGGCTGAAGAGGGGGCTTGCAGTGATGTAACATACATTAGGTAAAGCAAAGTGCATTCCGTCCCTGCACAATGCGCTGCCACCCCCCCCCCCCCAAAAAAAAAAAAAAATCACCAAAGCTGGAGCTGAAGGGTTTAGGAGGCTGTGGAGTGGAGACCAAGTGTCCAAGGAGAAGTAAAAAGAAAAAAAGGAAAGGAGAGAGAAGGAGGAAGGCAAAGTGGAGTCCCTGTGCTCGATTGCCGGCTAGCCTAGGCTAGGCTAGCTTGTTAGCGTTGTCATGGCAGCCATCAGCTGGTTAGGTAACTGTGTAGTTCTCTGGAGTTGATGCTCAGGACCACACCCGAATGGTTGCCTGGCAACAAGGGGGGAGGAGAAACAGGACACAGACGAATCACGACACGCTCTGGTTCACTGGTGTTAAAGTTACCCTGTGGAATTTTCTGGTACATTTAGTATTTCTCAGCAAAACACACTGTCTGTATCCCTGAGGTCTGAAAAATGTGTCAACAACTTTTCATGCCTCAATTAAATGTTGCTAAGTGGATTTTGTAAAAAGTATTTTGACACCTGCGTTGTTTACATGATAGGTGTATTAAGATGACTGGTTACAGTGTTCTCAGATGGAGCCTCAAATTTCTTCTCTCCTATCCCATTAATCACCTAGTACTGAAATTAATAATTATGATTGATTAATCCGTTCATTGCTTTTTCATTTGATCGACTGATCGTTTAGTTTATAAAATATCAAAAAAAGATCAAAATAATCACAAGTTCCCAGTGCTGAAGGTGATGTCTTAAAATGTCTTGTCTCCACGATCCAAAACGCAGTCAAGTAAAAAAGAGAAAAGCAGCAAATCGTCACATTTGAGAAGCTGGAATCAACAAAGTTTGGGCAAATCTAGCTTGATAGAAGACTAAAATGTTAAACTGATTATCAGATGTCAAACAAAATGGGGATCTGCTCCTCAAAATATTTCTCCAAGGTGCCATTTGTAGTTAAAAACTCCACAGAGTACCTTTAATGTTTATATCAGCTTAACATCATGCAAACAGTAGTTTTTATACGGTAGCACTTAAAATGTTGGTCACTCTCACTGATGTAGTGGTAGGTAAAAGAGTAACTTTCAGTTATGGTCATTATGAAAAGCAACCACCCATTCTTATTTCCTCATGGTTGTATTAATCACTATGACTAATATCACCATGAAGAAGTGGTGACCAACCTACTACATCCCTGATCACACCATATCATATCATATCATATCATATCATATCATATCATATCATATCATATCATATCATATCATATCATATCATATCATATCATATCATATATCCAACCTTGTTGCCATTGGAATAAGTGTATTTTACTTTTGGAATAAAAGGCCTGAGTCACCACTAGCAAATAGTAGTCACATAAACACATTAGAAAATGTCCTAATTTACCATAATCCATGATACATTTGAGACGCTTATGAGCTATTAATTTAAGATGTCAACAATTATGACTAATCTCCAAGTTCAATAACACTACATTTTTAAACTCATGTTAGGAAAAGATAGCTTAATTTAAGTGACATTATGTCTTTCCCGTGTTTTGGCAAGACCACAGCCCCATTTACTCTCGGTTGATTTGGTCCATTACTTATTTATCCTTAAGCATTATGGCAAAATAACATGATATGTCATACATAATTATGATATGATTTCAATGTGCTTGCAAATGCAAGTGATGACCATACAGTGCTTTGTGACCAACCTTGGAGGTAAAAGTAAAGATCTGAATATTAATTTCAAAGCCAGAAGGCTTTTAGCAGTACCAGTGGTAAAGATGAAAAAGGGGAAGTCCTCCTGTACCTTGGTGTGTGTTAGCTGCTGGTGTTAGTGGCTTGGGTTTTAGTAGCAGTGGTTAGTAGTAGTCCTTATAAGGGAACGGAAGGCGGGGCTACCTCCTGCGTTACCTAGAGTCTGCGAATCCAGGTCGTCGTCAATGAACTCCTCGCCCTGGATGATGTGCTGGGTGTCCTCGCTGTGATTGACGGGGCTGGTCATCTCCTGCTCCTTCTCGTTGTGCATCTGGGCATAGACGTTGCGGCTGCCTGGGAGCTTCCTGAAAAACAGTGGGGGATAGGCATCCTCAGTCCTAAGCCAAGGACTGTGGGATTTGTTGTTTTTATAAGATGGGGTTGTAATTTTACACTGCATGTTTTCATTCAAGTGACTTTTTGGTGAATATATGCGTTCAGGACGCAAGGAAGTGCTGCTGATGGGTGATTGACGTGAAATAAAAAAGCATGCAGTTAGAAAAGGTGTCTCACACAGTAAATCAACTTTGAATTTTCATGCGACTACTAAGGTTGGGCAACATGAGGTTATATATTGTGGCGTGATAGAAATAAGTCAACAATCTACCATTTAAACAGAGGTAGCTTTCCCTTAAATCAGGTTGTATCAGGCTATTGTAGGCAATGCTGCAAATCAGTTTGTTGATACTGGATTCATGGGATTTATTCCAATAACGTGATGAAGTAACTTGATTTGTCGGTTTACAAATTCTCTGGATTTGGTAAAAATAGGTGGTTGGACAGTCATTTTGGTCTAGACTGAAACGTCCTGACAAGTAATGGATGGATTGCTGTAAAATTAAAGATATTAGTGCCACCTGAGGATGAATTCTATTTACTTTGGTGACCCCTGACTTTTCATCTAGGGCCGCCATGAGGTCACAGTTTTATTGCTATGTACTTTAGTACAGACTCATGTCCCCCACAGGATGAACTGTAACAACGCTGGTGTTCCCCTGAATTTTTGGCTAGTGCCATCATCAACCAGTCAAGACATCATGCTAACACACTAAACTATGACACGGAACACTGTAAACATTTCCTCCTGAAGCACGTCAGCATGTTAGCATGCATGCTGACATGACATTAAGTGCCATGTGATCCCAGCCCTAACCTGGGACTGACATGCCACAGCTCTTAACATGACATGGCTCACCTTTTGAACTTGTAGAGGATGAAAGAGCCCGTGGCAATGATGGTGATCAGGAAAATGACTGCTAGAGCCCAAACACCTGGACCTCCGGCTGCTCCATGGTAACCTAGCGTGATGATCCACACAAATATACTAATGAAGCCTGCACTGCGTTTGCGCAATCAGACAAATAGACAAAAGAAGTTGCAGAACATTAACAACGAAGTATAAAAAAGGAAGACAAAATCTGCAGGAACTAATGTACAAAAGTAGTAGAGAGTAGAGATAAATCCTGTTGAAACATCCAACTCAGTTAAAGTGTTTCTTAAAGAAACCACCTTCACAGATAACACGAGCATTTTAAATTCATTGAGGGATAATCAGGTGGATGGAAAAGCACAGCACAGCACGGCACAGAAAGGCTCAGACTGGATAAGATTTGGATTTGTTAGGAAACCAGGAAAGGATAAGGCACGGGAATCAAAGAGTGTTAGCTTATGTGCATTCATACAGAAAGCTGCAGGTTTATGATTCATGAACGCACCAGTCTCTGCTGCTGTAGCTGTTGAGTCATTAGCAATTAGACCTAGCCCTTGGAAATAAATCAATAACATGCAATTATCATTAAAAAAAATACCAACAATTGTAGTTTTAAAAACTGATTAAATGAGAAATAAAGGCATCTAAATATACCTGCATTTGGGTCAGCTAGCGTCACCAGCACTTGTAGACCTCCTCGCACCACAAAGCTGACATTGTTGTCATTGAAGGCCTGCATGATGGCTGGAATACGCTGAGAATGAGAAAATAATAAAGTAAAACATGGGATTCAAAAGTTGTAATTTGTAAGGTGAAAATTCATTTACAGGATATTGTTTTCTATCTATCTGCATGTACCTTATCTACAAACACGCTCCTCTTGGCTGGTTTGCTGTCCAGGGGGAGAACATACAGGTCAGCAGTGGTGGGGAGGCCTGCCTTCACCACCGTAACCAGGGACTCCTGAGGAACACCTGTGATCTAAGGTCAGATGGTTACAGGTCGGTCGCATCTTAAAGCTACACTAATCAAAATTTTCTGTTAACAGTGGATCAAATGACTGTGTAATGTTAAAGGGGTCGCTAGTAGTGATAAACCACCCTAGACACTTAGACAGCTGCTAGCAGGGCTGCAGACTCTTAGTCTCGTTAAATTCCTACTTCATACTTTCATTTATTTCGTACTTGTTTTATTATTCCTCTTTTTGCTTCTTAATGTGAGGTCCATTGTAGACATACATTAGATGTATTTCCTCTACTGGTTCCATTATTTTGAGAATGTATTACACTACCGGTCAAAGAAACGGTTTTAGAACACCCACATTTTCCCGGTTTTTATTGAAATTTAAGCAATTCGAGTTTAGTGAATAACTCCAAGAGGTAGAAAGGTCAGTGGTAAACTGCCCAAGGTAAAAAAAAAAAGGAAAAAGAAAGGGTGAGGTCACCAAAAAGTGAAAAATCATGTACATTTCATAAAAAACAGGCCTTTTTCAGCAATCAAGAAATTGGTTAATTTACAGCTTCTCTGTAACAATTGAAGTAAATGAAGCTTTGAACGTAACGCAAACAAAGGCTTTAGGTTCCCCAGCTTTTGTTGTTTACTTACAAACCCTCTGTCTTTACAAAGGCAGTGATGCATTATTAGGACGAAACTGTACAGGAAATGGGACTGTATGCTGTTATCAGAATGGAAGGGAAAAGGACAAGTGACAGAGGAAGACACGGTCAGGGGTTCGTCCTACAGCAAGATAATGACCCAGAACATCAGAAGAACAGGACTAGACGGTGGCTTCACATGATGGAAGACCAGCACAGTCTCCAGACTTAAACCCTGCGGAGCTGGTTTTGGATGAACTGGACAGAAGGTGAAAGCAAAGCAACCCGCAAATGCAACACATTTGTGGGAACTTCTGCAACGGTGTTTGGATGAACTTTGTGAACAATATTTGATTTCCATTGTAGAAAGAATGTCACGATTGTGTTCAGCTGCTGGATCAGTCAAAAATTTAGATTAAACTTAGTTTAACAAAAAGATTCCAGGATTCCTCGTTTTTAAACTCTCGAGTTGTTTATTTGTTCTATGCTTTAATTTCAAAAACACTAAGACATTGAATTATGCAAATTTAAATTAAAAAGCTGGAAAAACAGAGGTGTTCTAAAACATTTGACCAGTAGTGTATGAAAGCTTACTTAAGGAAAGCAGACAGGTTGTGTTAAAATCATCATGCATCTTTACAATGTGTTTGCAGTCATTTCATTTTACAGTCCTACCTTAGCAAGTATTTTGGTGACCACCTGGCCAATGTCCTCTCTCCACTCTGGGATGTTTGGGTTGAAGTGGTCCAGGTTCCTGCTGAAGCTCAGAGGGATGACCTGGAAGTTATCTGGGATCGGACAGAACAGGGGCGTAGTTACCAATCGTCACATTTATTATCCAAAAATGAAACTGAATCATTGCAGCAGTATAAAATAAGCCACAAATATTGCATATTGGGTGTTAAAGACTGAACAGAAAATACAAACACAGAATCTATTGATGTAGAAATGTAGATGTCAAAACACAGTTTATGTACACAGATGTGTGCTGAATGGACAGATGTGCATTATTAGCAGTAACAGATGGAGGTAGCTTTTTGACATAAAACAGACAGAGATGTACAGGAGTGTAAGATTTGCCTTTTTGACTTTTGCTCTCTTAACTAAAGAATTTAGGAATTTTCACAACTGACTGAATCCCATGCACCGAGGCAGAGCATGAGAGGCAGTTGAAAGCTCTGGAAAAAAAACTCCAGTAATAAGTGAGCCCTGAAGATTCTTTAGTTTCTAGGGTCAAGAATTAACTTTCACATTCAAAAAATTAAAGTAGTTAAAGTCTGTTTTAGTATGAACAGATACAGTATTTATATATCAAATATAGTGTATATTGGTGTTTATTGTCATTAGGAAAAAGGTTGTGAGTGTACCAAACAGTGTTATCTTTTTAACTTTAATTGTAGCACCCTCTTGTGGCCAGTAAAAAACCTGAACCTTCATGAGAATCTTATTTTTTACATTTATGAGTGAATTGACAAAAAATACAGAAACTAAGGAAAACATACAAAACTCTTAATGCTGAAATGAAAAATAACGTAAAAGATACCTTCAATGCTTTTAATACGAATATTTTCATTAAGTCATCAAATGTGGTTGTTCGAAACATCAGTCAATATTTTCTGCAACATAAACCCAAGTCCACTATGGACTTTATTAACATTTCATTGTGTTACCGTAGACTTGGACAGTCCTGGTATCCTGCACCATGGACCGGCCATTGGAAGCCTGGACGGTGACTGAAACCTCTCCTGTCTCAGGGAAACGAGTCAGAAGGCTGTTCTGCAGAGTCAGCGTGGGCTGCGTGAGACAGATTCACAACACATTGGCGGTTAGTCATGTAAAGTTTGTCTGTAAAGTCTGGGAAGACAAAGAGGCTTCCTTGATGACACGAAAAAATTGGGCTCAAACTGACATTTTTACTTAAAGAGTAACTCTACACTAAGCTGAAAAGCAGTGTTTTACTGTCCTCTCTGGTTTAAGGTTTCAAGCCTGTTTCACCTCTGGCCACAGCCATCATCACTGTCGGCTGGATGTGGTCATAATAATGCTTTGTTACGCCTGTAACCATACCTACCAGTGATGTCATTGGGGCACTGCTGCCATTTGAAAAGTTACACCACTGGAGGTTAGCAAAAATAAAATTTTCAAGGGGGTTTTAAGCTGCTCTGTAAAACTGCAATGATCCAATTTTTTATAATAAAAAATTGGACTGTGTAATGTGAGTGTAAGTGCTGCTCATAGAACTGACCTCACAGAGAATTATACCTGAATCAGCAGTTTCCCTCGGTTTTACCGAGCCTATTTTTGCTCATTGTTTTGGTTTTTAGGTCCACAACTTCGCTCTCTTCAACCTGGTTTCCTGCTGCAGTGGCGAGCTGTTTTCAGTGAAAAAATCTTCTAAATCCTATTTGTCCAGCAACAAATGGCAGACAGACAAGGCTGAGGTTAATTAACTGGTGAACACAGCGGATCATTCAGCAGCTAAAGAGCCGGATATTTTTCGCAGGAGTTGGTGGAGACTGAAAAAGAGCTAAAGGGACAGTGAATATTGGACTTACATTTTCCAGGTGGCCAGGATCATGAATCCAAATGAATGATAATGATGCTCTGTGTCTCCTAAATGTGTAAATATGCAACTGTTTGCTAACATGTTTTCCACGCCAACTTTATTAGTCAATGTTGTGTTTACAGCTTGTGCTCCTGCACCCAAGTGGCAAAAAAAGAATTAATGCAGCTTTAAGGGAACCAGAAATTTAAAGATGAAGTACAAAAAATTGAATCTATTTTGATGTTAGCAAATGTCATTAGATGAAATTTGTAGTGTATCCTTTACCCGCAGGTTATCTCCTATCCACCAGTAGAAGACAGTCAGGTTGGCCTCAGTGGGAAGAACTATGGCTGTCAGATTGACCTCATGGTTTCTCCCAGCGATGGGAACCACTTCTAGGTGTACTTCTTGTAGAGGAGCTGTAAGAGAACAAAACATGATTCATATGATTACCAAGCAAAAAATTTTATTCAAACACTGAAAAGTGGAAGTGATTGGTGTACGATTCAGTTCTGAATGATCTTAAATTACAGGTCTAATTTTTATCAGTGAAGTAAATTTTTCGTACGAGTACAAACAAAAGAAATAGAATATTTGAGGCCAAACTTAATTTAAGGTTGACAAAATAAAAGGATGGTGGTTCAGTGAATCTCCCACAAGACTCCTCATGAGCAATTTAAGCTTATACAACAAAACTAGCGCTAGTTTTAAAACTTCAAAAAGACAGAGCCGTATTGTCAAAGCAAAATACAAAATAAAATGAAATCTCCACTGACTGAGAAATCATATAGATGTGTGACAAATTAAAAGAAAAACCCGCATTAATGAATGGAGAAACATAATAAATGCAGGTACTTCCACACAGGAGCACTGGATGGTACAATCAAGCAATTAAAATCTAGTCATGCCCTGTGGCATGTATAAAAATGCTGAGCAGGCCCAGTTGATTCTGATTTTGTATCAAGATGGGAGCTTCAGTCCCAAAGACTGCTCAGCTGGCTGGTGTTTCAAAAGGAACAGTGACTAAAGTGACATCTGCATTTAGATCTATGGGAAAGACGTCGGTAAACAGGGTTGGACGCTGTGGTCGACAGTGCACATTTGATGACCGTGATGCTGGTGCATTAGTGCGATATGTAAGGAAAAACAGAAGAGCAACTCTTCCCCAGGTGACTGAGAATGTTAGTGCAGGATGTGATCAGACTGTTTCAGCAAGAACAGTCCGACAACAATTACACAGAGAGGGATATTATAGTAGGGTTGCAGTGCATAAAGCCCTCATTGCAAAGATGAATGCACATTTCAGAGTTCAGTGGTGCAAAAACCACAAGCATTGGTCTACAGAGATGTGGAAAAAAATGATATGGTCAGATGAGTCAATCCTTCACCTTATTCTTGACAAGTGTGTGAGTGCATGTTTGGCGTACACCATGAGAATGTTACAGGCCTGAATGCTTGACCCCTACAGTGAGGGGATCTGGGGGATCTGTTATGCTGTGGGGGGGCATTTTGCTGGCATGGTTTGGGTCCACTTGTCCCCCTTAGAGGGAAAGGTCACTGCTAATCAATACAAATTTGTTCTGAGTGATCACCTTTACCCTATGATGAAACATTTCTATCCTGATGGGAGTCGTCTCTTCCAGGATGAGAATGCCTCCATCTGAAGGGCTTGAGGGGTCACTGAATGGTTTGATGAGAATGAAAATGATGTGAATCATGTGCTACGGCCTTCGCAGTCACCAGATCTCAACTCAACTGAACACTTGTGGGAGATTTTGGACCGACGGTTTAGACAGTGCTCTCCACCACCATCATCAAAAAAACCAAATGAGGGAAAATCTTTTGGAAGAATGGTGTTCGTCTCTCCAGCAGAGTTCCAGAGACTTGTAGAATCAGTGCCAAGGTGCATTGAAGCTGTTCTGGTAGCACGTGGTGGCCCAAGACCTTACAAAGACGCTTTATGTTGGTTTTTCCTTTAATTTGTCACCCGTCTATGACTGTATGATAACATTTGAAGTGTAAGACATGGCAAGTTGCAGCAGATCATTTGTGCCTGGGAAGAGGAAAGTGAAAATTTATCATAATAATGACACTGAAACCTGTCTCTTAACAGCAGGGGGTGAGTCTTTGAGGAGCTATACATATCAGAAATTACTGAACTGACTGCAAAAAGATGTTTTCATCATTTTTGTTAAAGAAATTTCGGTCAAAGGAGAGTGCAGGTTGTTGACAGGTTGTGTGATTTCTTTGTTGTGAGATCTACTCAGAAATTTAACCTTCACTACCTACCAAAAAGAGAAAGATTCCAGAAGGAGCCAAAATGCAGAGTTATCTAAAAATAACAATATAAAACATGACGTGACTGTCTGGGAAGCTGACCTGTGACCTGGATGTACATGGTGGCCTCGTCGTGCCCTGCCATGTTCTCGGCCTTCACTGTAACCTTGTAAACGCCTGGGTTTTCGTAGCGATGCTGGATGGGTTCATCTGTCACCGTCAGGTTCTGGTAAATGGCCCGAACCCCGTCACCGAGGTCCACCTGGTACTTGGTGCTGCTGGTGTCGCCCTGGTAGAAAGGAACGCTGACTTCCAGCACATTCAAATTGAATAAAGAAGAACCAACAGGAGAATAACTTTCATCCTACCTGCTCCTGGTGGACAATGAATGTGATGTCATCACCAGGCGCTACAGCCAGCATCTGCCCTTTGATGCCGACCTGTAGTCCTCTAGGGGGCAGCAGAGGGCAGTTGTGTTGTTTGGCGCTCTGCTGCCTGTTTAGCCCCCCTTCACATGCATTAGATATCACCTTCCTGTAGCTGAAAGACAGCAGAGGGGGGTACAAGTTTCTGAGTATGGACGTGTAGCGCAACAATTTGGGAAACAAGCTTACTGGCTTTCTTTCTGAGAGTGAGATGAGAGCATCAATATCATTTTTGTATCTGTGCATTATGAAAGTGCGGTATAGCCGGGGGGTAATTAGCTTAGCTTAGCTTAGCTTAGCTTAGCAAATACGGAAACGGGGTTAAACAGCTAGCCTGTGCAAACAAACAACAATTTGTGGTTTTAGGTCGAGTCACATGCTGCAAGAGCCAAGCTAGCTAACTACGCCCCGGCACTAGCGCCATAATTTGAAGGAAATGAATAAGTGTATTTCCCATAATGATGATATTATCCCTTTAAATCTGCCACTAATGCGACTCTGTGTGTGTATTTGCCTGTTTGTAGGTGTTTGTGTGTTTGTGAGGACATGTGCAGACCCTGTGGTGGACTCGTAGGTTTGTCCAAGATGGCAGTCTTCAGGTGGTGAGTCTGGATCATGCCAGAAGTCAGCGAAGCAGCGATCGCCCTCTGTTTGGGACCGCTCAAAACCGTAGTCACTACACACACACACACACACACACACACACACACACACACACACACACACACACACACACACACACACACACACACACACACACCATACACACATGCGTGCATACCACAGACAAAGACATGATATAACAGTAGTAAAAAAAGCTGACTTAAAATAGTGACTTGGAAAGTTTTTGAATTCTTAACAGGTGTGATGTTTTTTTTGCAGACACTACTTTATATAATATGAAAATATATGCATATAATATGTCCCGTATAGGTTGTCACTCATTTTACACATAGTTTGGTTAGTTTCACCATTTAATTACTAATTGAGTGCACACTTATTTAGAGCAATAAACAATTTAAATGAACACTTTTTTTTTTTAACCTATTTTAATAATGGATAATTTTTCACATAGTGTTTCATTCTTTTCTGTAGCATTTCATTTCAACCTCACATGTATAATTTGATTCAACACAGTTTGCTCTATTCTAATTCATATACTACTTTCTGCTATAATGATCCAGTTTCCCCACTGGACCAGTAAAAGTTAAAAGTAGTCTTATGTGCAGACTGTCAGGGGTTTTGTATAATTCTTTAGATCTCACCAGTTGTAGTCTTTCTCTGTGCATTGACAGGGTTTGGTGGTGAGAGCAGAGGTGTAGCTCTTTCCTTTGATGCAGAATGCTGTATCTTTTCTCTTCCTGAAACTCTGCTCCTGGCCCATAATGCATTTCTCTCCCTGAGACAGTGAGATGTGAGAATTCATTGTCAGATATGAGCAGGCTCGTGTTTGTGTGTGTATGTGTGTTTATTTGTTACCTGCAGGTCTGTGAGCTGCCAGGGGTCGTAGTCAGACTCAGTACACTGACGGGGGAAAGACTGCCTGAAGTCCACTTTGACCAGCTCCCAGTCAGACCTGTAGCTGATGTGGCCAAACACACTGCAAAAACACACACACACACACACACACACACACACACACACACACACACACACACACACACACACACACACACACACACACACACACACACACACACACACACACACACACACACACACACACCAGAGCCACAAAATGAAGCAATTTAACATTATAATGCTTCACATGTGAAAATGTAGCCTAATATTGTCCATACAGAGACAAGAATTTCATCAATCTTCTCATGTTAAGGTGTGATGGTGTGTTCAGACAGAAAGTGAACCAAATTTGGACGGTTTGTGTTTATTTGTACCAAACGCCCCAACTGTACAGTATGTTAGTTGTATGGTAGCTAGCAACAGATTCATCTACCGTATCTGTAAGAGTGTGTTTTTGTTCAGCTCAGCCTCTGACTGAACACAGAACTGACCAGAAACTGATCATTTCTGTTATTCCCCTCCCGTCGTTCTCATTTCTCCTCTCTTCTCTGTATGTTTATGAAACTTATTATAAAGCCCCTCAAGTGAGATTTTTGCTTCTATTGAAAGATGTTCATCTTTCAATCCATGCAACTGTGAAACCGCCTCACATTGAATCTTTTCATTTACTTTTTATGCAATCGCAGTACATCTATAATTCTAGGACTACATACAGAGTAAGAATAGGAATAAGAATATTTCCAAAATATTCAACCAGTTCTTTGATGTAAGGGCCAAAAAAGTTCAAAATGGTATATGATATCAGTGGTGACCAAGCTGATACAGTACTTATGGCTCCTTTTTCTGAAGATTTTTTTCATTAGGTACAGTAATGAATAATAAGATACTTTTACATACTGTTTTCTGACCTACAGTATATTCAAGCTGTTTTCCACGTGTTCTCATCAGTTACATCAGAGTGTTTAGTCCAGCCTGAACCCACCCATTCAGTGGGATCAGTGGGATTATAATCTTAGTTTTGGCGTTTTGAAAAATACAGAAAAAACAGTGAAGTTTGGATACAGGACAGGATAACCTCATTTATATCCCCAATCAAAATCTCCTCTTTTTAAAACATTCTGTTTGTGATCCTCCGTTTTTCCCCCCCACTGTGTAACCGCTGGCTTCCTGACATCCAGGTCATGATGTCTCTTATGTTAAATAGCCATTGCAAGCTCCAACGCTGAGACAGTATTTACGAAACTGTCTTGCTGCATTATATGTGGAATGTCATGTCACAGGGAGCATAAATAAACTCCTCATACAGTAGTAAAGCCTTGAAAATGTAGTCTCTTTTTCCTCACACAGCTGCAGTCCTCCCTCCTCTCCACTAGATGGTGATGTTTTATAGTGCAACACAGGTGATGTCCACCATCCCCTTCCCTGAACTCAGTTGTCTTTTCCTCGTGTGTCAGTCAGAGCATTTTTGGAGGCAGACTGATGTGAGACAAGTCAGTGACTCTAACATATGTTGCTGTGCTGGCCTGCGTTCACCTTGCTGGACTGTAAGGCAGGCATGACTAATGTGGTCTTCACCGTCGTTGTTAAAGGGAAGTGATTGATGTCTGGACTGTGGACTCACATATGATGCTGTTCCACCCTCTCATACTTTTAACTTTGTTGTTTCCCTTGTTAGTCTGGGGCTCTGTCCATCACCTTTCGTGTCTTCATTAGAATTATATGTATGTATGTATGTTTTTTTTATTAAAGGGTGAGTTCACCCAACTTACAAAAAGTGACAGGGCTTTTTTAACTTGGTAGGGGTTCCCAGGGCCAAAATGAACTGTGGGCCCCTGTTGACCCTCCCTGTTGCTCCTTAGAGGGGCATATTACTGAACTGATTTGCAATTAATCATCCATTAGCTATACTGCTTATCCTTTGGAGGGTTCCAGGTTTCTCTGGATAATCCACAGAGGTCACAAGAACACTTTTCATTGGAACTACTTACGTCCTAAGAAATAGTCCCTACGAAAACTGTTCACAGTGAATTCTGCGGATGATCTAAAGTAACAGAGACACTGGGCCTCATGGCAGAAACACAAACAGATTTGTTCTGAAGTAGCATGTAGAAGTGAAGAGAACTTGTTGTAATTTTTTTTTTATACCTGGTGCTAGTTTGATCACTGGTAGTTGTATTAATATTTTCCAGTCCCCTAATATGACCGATGACACTGCTGAATTTGTCATGTTTTCATCTGCTGATTTTCAACACCAGGACTTGAAGTTCTGCTGTGTGAAGTTCCTCATTTTACTCTTTGATAACATTTTTTTTGTGAGTTGACCACAAACAGAGCAGCACAGGTAGCATTATCTGGCAGTTTTGCTGGGTGTCAATTTTACGAATTCACCAAGATGAGACAAGCAACTTACAAGACGTAGTTAAGAGAATATGATGAATCTGACAAAGAACATTCATTTAGGTTTAGGATAAAAATTTTAAAATACTTTTGTATGAGGCCCATTGTCCTGAGAAGACAGGTTGCTATTGAGCTTTTCAAATTATATTTTTCTATGCTCTTAGGAGTACAAATGAAATTCCATTCACCTCTGTTACATTTTAGTGACAGCTGAAGTTTCAGAGGTGTATATATATCTCAAAACCTTTGCACATATGTCCAAAACAATCTACATGGCTAGATGCCACTAGGTTTTTTTCCATGGGCTTCATAGAGTATTATGGTGTGTTACTGCTCACTCGGGCATCTATTCTAAATTTGCTCCGCACACAGCAAATGCATCAATGATAATTTCAGCGTGGTGTAAAAATTAACTCTATTGCTTTGTCTGTGTGTCAGTTGCCACCAGCCTCAGTTAATTTAGCCCTTTTTTAAAATTTTGAATAGTCACTCCAGAGCCATAAGAGCTCTATTAGTGGACAAACAACACTCCAATCAGCTCAGTGAAAAGGAATCAACACTCATTAACAGTGGGAAATTTGTTTCTTTAGTTCCTCTCCTCCTCATCAAGAGCTGAGGAGGAGAAAACATTTCCAGTGTTTGCAAGCAATTTCCAGGAGAGTTTTGGTGCTGAATGAGTTTAGATGCGAGGATTTCTTTGAGGAAAAATGTGTATGTGTAAGTATGTTGTGCATGGTGCAGGAAACTTAAAGAGTGAATATGGTCTGTCAGTAGCAGAATATATTAATCTGGCATGATAAGCTCATTCAGCGGCATGTGCAGTACAAGCCCAGTTAGAGTCTGTCTAGTCTCTGATATTTGACCAGCTGTCATTAGTATGAGTGGCGGTCGATCTCTGCTCTCCCACCTGTCCTTGGTGCTAAGTCACTGCTCAAAGACTTCATTATGAGATGGCAGGCTGCGCCGTCAAAAATCGAAACTCCATGGCAAAGAAATAGACCCTGGCTAATCTGTCTATGAGCTGTCCTCAACACCCCTCTTTGGACACTGACACTATCTCGCTGGAGCCAGATGGGCAATGTGTGTGTGTGTGTATATGTATATATATATATATATATATATATATATATATATATATATATATATATATTTATACACGTGTGTGTGTGTGTGTGTGTGTGTGTATGTGAGGGTGTGTGTGAGCCCAGAAAGTGTGTGTCTGACCACATGGCAGATAATAGTGACTGAGTCTGAGTGTTCAAGTCTCTCTTCCTTGTGCACGGCTGTCTGTCTATTAGTGTGTGTGTGTGTGACCATCTCTTTGCCCTTCTCAGCGGATTACAGCTGGAAGCCGGCCTTATCTCTGGGACAAGGCCTGGAGTCTGAGATGATGTGACAAGTCTCACTCCAGCTAACTTACTGATCGAGAGATTGGGAAAAGAGAGAGGGAGAGATATGAACCCATGAAGCCAACGTCAAAGTTTGGGTCTGAAGCTGCAGATAGCTGAGGTTTTGTGTCAATATTTAATATTCTTAATTTTGAACATTTTCATGCCAGACAATTTGCCAAATGGAGGTTTGTGCCTCACCAGAAGTAGACTAAAGGACAAAAAAATCTCTTAAAGTTCAAGACAACAATAACAAGAACACTACACCGATCAGCCAAACCAGAAATTAAAACCAGTTATTAGTTTCAATGTTTTGGCTGATCGGTGTATAAGTCTACAGCCATGCTAGAAGCGTTGGGAGGCTCTTGATTACACACCAGAAATCAAATCAAACTTTGCTGTCCTTAGATCTGAACCACTCGTGGGGGGAAAAAGCACATTTTGGCCTTATTATGTATCCTTTCCTATTACTTATCCTAACTATCCTTTAAAATGGTAACATGCTAATATTTAAAATTACATGTCATTGCTTAATTAACAGGCTGAGATGTTTAAACAGGTATTTAATGGTATTTTAGCATCTTAGCAAAATAAACATTTACAGTATGTTAAACATTAATTCTTAGTATGTAACGTTTAGCATGTTGTCTTGTTAGCATATTGAAATTGTGACATTAGCATGCTCAAATGCAAACATTTAACATTTTAGCCCATTAGCAGTGTAGCGTTAATCCTGAAGTACAGATGAGGACTATCCTATCATACACTGAGGTCCTGGACAGGTGGAAAATTTGACATGTTCATTGTGCTAGATGAGTAGTCAAGGGATCACCAGTCATTTAGATTCATTTTCTGTTTATACATATCTTTGCAAAAGTAAATCAATTCAACATTTAAGATATTTCATTCTGGATTAAAATTGTTGAACTGACCGACAGACCACATGACAGTGCCATGAGCCTAGCTGGTGGTATGGCTCAAAAATGCTAATTGCACAACACGTTCAGACTAGGGGCTTAATTCCTCTAATTAACTTGTGTAGGCCTACTAGTGATCATTTCTATAATATATGCAATCAGTCTAACAACCTGCATCATATCAAATGTGCATGAAACTGGCCAATGTCAGAGTGTTAATGAAAGAACCTACAGTATACAAGACTACTGTACTGGTGCAAGCGTGGTGGAGAAGGACAGAGAGGCCAGCAGAGAGACAAACAAACACAGCGAGATAGAAACACAGAGAGCACAAATACAGAGTAGAAATGTCGAAACAGAATGCCTGAGAAGAGAAAAGGGAGACGGGGAGGGAGGGCAGAAGGCACATACGGGCTTCCTCTCCCATCAACCTCTGATGTAACAGCAATCAAACCCTCTGGAGGTGGCGAGAGAGGACGGCTTTGGAGTGAGACTGTCTGCTGTTACTGCCACAAAATTGGGCCCCCCCGCTCCAACAGATTGAGAGGGAATTGTTGTGATCAGAGAGAAACTTGAGCTCCCTTACATGTAGTGAACTACAAGGCAGGGCTGCCCAGTCTGACCCGCTTAGACAACTCATGTGAACCCAGCAGAGAGCGGGTGTTAGGGTTAAATTATAGGAGGTGTAGGAATTACCATGGGTTTAATTTCTGCTTCCACAGAGCTTTCTCAATTCAGTATGCTGTAATTTACACCCATACTTGGATTGAAGCTCTGACTTGGATGCTTTCAAACCACTTACAATCAATTTAACTAAACCTATATAGACATTTCGTGTCATTATTCCGTTAGCGGTTCTGAAATTTCTCCTGTTGTAATTGAGATTTCACTTACGTCATAACCAGGGTCTCGTCTCCTGGCTCGCTCAGGAGTCCATCAACGAACACAGAGGTGCTGGTGAAGTTGTGAATGGTCCACGTTTGTCCTTCATCAATACTAAACCTGCAGACAAAGAGGAAGTGTTCACATTCAACAACACTCAAACAGAGACAATGATGAAACTCTCATCTGTTTTTTTTAAAACAGCCTTGCACTAGAGTTGGTAATGGCTATATCACAAATAAAACACCCCCAAGGATTTGACCATTTACTAAACCCCTCCCATTGTCCAACTGCATTTAAAGAATTCTGAGAACGATTTTTTTCTTTGTGGTTTTCCAAAAATAAAACCAGTATAAGCAATGCATTAAACATTCTGTGTATCTGCTCTTTCATAATCTGTGATAGATAGCATGCTTTCTAACTAGCTTACTACCTGCAGTAGTAAACAAGCGTTACTTCCACGGCCAAAGAACACATTATTAACTACATTAGGCTGTGCGGGGTTACAGCCTATGCTGAAATAAAGCCACATTGATGACTAGTGCATCCACTCGTCAGTATTTCCCCACTGTGTGCATCAGAGTTTAGACTAATATTAGCAGCTCTGCCCTTCTTTTTATTAGATGTTGGGAGGTTTACCCAGGCCAACATTACCTGAGGTAGCGTTTGCCAAAAATATCATCCTAAAAACCTTTCATCATGTAGCGTCAAAAGTGAAACCATACTGTTTGATGTATATGCTTAATTATTTAAAGTAAACAACCAAACAGGTTTAAGTCTGATGTTGAATTTTACTTGACATAGTTACAATGCTATCACTAACTCATTGCAATACAACAATGCTTCCTTTCATTTCCACGTCTTCTACATGCACATCAACTCGTGAAAATGCCTGAGGCAATAACTTTAGCCATTAATATTTAACTTTAGTCTTTTAGCAGGATATCACGTATCGTGCATTTGGAAAGTATTCAGACCCCTTCACTTTTTTCACATTTTGTTAAGTTGCAGGCTTTTGCTAAAATTGATTTAATACAGTTTTTTCCTTATCAATCATCACTCAATATCCCATAATGACAAAGCCAAAACAGAAAATTAGAAATATTTGCACATTTATGAAAAAGGAAAAACTGAAATATCACATTGACAAAGTATTCAGACCCTTTGCTATGAAGCTTGAAAATGAGCTAAAGTGCCTCCCATTTCTCTCAATCATCTTTGAGATATTTCTACGTTTTGATTGGAGTCCACCTGTGGTAATTTCAATCAATTGGACATTAATTGGAAAGGCACACATTTGTTTATGTAAGGTCTCACAGCTGACAATGCATATTAGAGAAAAAAAACAAGCCATGAGTTTGAAGGATTTTCTGCCGAGCTCAGAGACATGATTGTATTGAGGAAGAGATCTGGGGAAGACTACAAAAAAATTCTGCTACATTGAAGGTTCCCAAGAGCACAGTGACTCCATAATTTGTCAGTGGAAGAAGTTTGGAACAATCAGGACTCTTCCTTGAGCTGGCTGCCCAGCCGAACTGAGCAATCGTGGGAGAAGGGCCTCAGTAAGAGAGGTGACCAGAACCCGATGGAATTTGCAAAAAAGCACCTAAAAGACTCGGACTATGAGAAACAAAATTCTCTGGTTTGATGGTACCAAGATTGAACTGTTTGGCATCAATTCTAAGCATTATGGCTGTAGGAAACCAGGTACCACTCATCACCTGCCCAATACCAACGATGAAGCATGGTGGTGGCAGCATCATGCTGTGGGGGTGTTTTTCAGCAGCAGGGACAGGGAGACTGGTCAGGGTTGAGGGTAAGCTGAATGGAAACATGTACAGGGATATCCTTAATAAAAACCTGGTCCAGAGCGCTAAAGACCCCAGACTGGGGCGAAGGTTCACCTTCCAACAGGACAATGACCCTAAACACACGGCCAAGACAATGCAGGAGTGGCTTAAGGATAACTCTGTGAATGTTCTTGAGTTGCCCAGCCAGAGCCCTGACTTGAACCCAATTGAACATCTCTGGAGAGACCTGAAAATTGTCATTCACCGACAGTCCCATACAACCTGACAGAGCTTGAGAGGATATTCAGAAAAGCATGGCAGAAAATCCCCAAGTCCAGGTTTGCAAAGTGTGTTGTGTCATACCCAAGAGGACTCGAGGCTGTAATTGTTCCCAAAGGTGCTTCAACTAAGTACTGAGTAAAAAGTCTGAATAATTATGTCAATGTGATACTTCAGTTTTTACTTTTTAATAAATTTGCAAACATTTCTAAAATTCTGTTTTCGCTTTGTCCTTATGAGGTATTGAGTGTAGATTGATGAGGGATAAAATGAATTTAAATGATTTTAGCATAAGGTTGCTACATAACAAAATGTGAAAAGTGACATAATATTAATTTTAAATGGAGTGCTTTATACGTCTCCTGAACATGAGATTATTTTTCATGTGTAACAGGAAAGATGAAGAATCTGAGACATAAAAAGCTATCTGCTGTACTTTATTCACTGTCCCGACGACTCCTGCAGTCAACAGTGGCAGCAGGGCTATTTTTTGTACTATTAGATTCAGTGTGACTTACACTTTCCAAGGATATTATTATCTCAGATGTCCACATAAACGTCCATAAACCTTCTTAGACATCACAGAATAAAGACACTCCTTATAACTCCAGAACTTGCCTGAGAATCACCACATTTTTAAGTTTGCTTCATTGTTACAGTATCAAAGTAATTCACTGATAGTTGTTAGTAAATCCAATGGTACATAGCAAACCAGAACTGTTAATGGTGAATTTGCCATTCTTAATTTTCCATGTTAACAAATGTAAACAAATATACGCTAAAAAACAGAACTCAAGTTGTAGCCCAAGCTGTATCCATGGCAACATTATACTTCCTGTTTGCTTTTTGTCACTCAAATCTGGCAGCACTGGAGTTCTTGGAGAAAGACGGGGAAGGCATGCAGGAGATGGCTATGACTGTAGGTTTTTCACCCATGTGGTCAGTTTGCCCTTAGAAGTGATTGGACAACACAATGTATGACCTTTTTCTTTGAAGCATACTGAGGCCTTCAGGGTCTTTCATACTGATGAATCAAATTCCATCAAAAAACTAATAAGTAACACTGTTTTCAATCAGTGATTGAACTGATAGGTTACCCTTGAGCAAGGCATTAAATCCCCCATTTGCTCCATAACTCATCAACTGGACAACTACAGCCTTCTACACGCCGAACGTCCTCAGTCACCTATCCAATTATATCCCATTTCCTCCAGCTAATACCCGAGGAATTATTAGAAATGGATGGAATGATAACACTGTAATCAAACAGATTAGTGGGCCAAACCTATAGTTATGCTCCATTCCACACACCAGCATTTAAGTCATTCCTTCAGTACTATGAAAAAACCTAAAACAAGACTTATTCTACGTGGAGCTAATCATAAATCTTAAATGTACATAACACAATCCTGTCCAGCTGCCATGTTACAGAGGCATCTCATTTATCAGCCTGCTAGCTTTTCATAATTAAGTGATATGAATGCCTTGTGTGTTACCCAGTGTAAAAAAACTTTGAGTTTGAGTGATCTGATGAGAGGAGCTGAGTGATCTGCTCTAAAATAATTTGATTGTGTGTGCGTATACATGCACAGCTGTCACTTTTAAAAGTGGAAGTGGCAGTGAAAATGAAACTGCTTTGAAGCACAGAGTTGTAGATATCCTACCCCCACATGGGTGCAGGGTGTAATAATTTTGGAGAGTCAAAGGCACTGAAGAAGAGTCAGGTAACAAGTCTTGTTTTCAGGATGTGGAGAGAGGTTTTAGAGTGTCATGAGTGTCTAAATGTGGATGACTTAACTTGAAGGAGCATTTTAGGTCAAGAAGGGTACCTAACAGAGACAAGTACTGACTCTCCTCTAAACTCCTCTCTTGCTACAGCTTACCATGTCCTCCATCTACCTCTGTCTATTGCTGTTAATCTCTTTCTCTGTCCTTCCAACCCTTTCCTTGTTTTTATCACCTCTGCTTCTTTCCGTCTGGGAGGTTAACCTGGGCCACACAGACTCATTAAAAGCTTTTTAAGGAGTAGTAGTAGACATTGCGCTGCAACATCCTCTGTTGTTTGGAAGGTAAGCCTGTTGAAGCTCTGACCACCCCCAGTATTTGGGCTCAATAAAAGCAATGATGTCCCGATTTGTTTCAATTTCGATTTTGATTCACAAAGTCTAGAATCAGATTGATTTGCTTTTGGTTTGATGTGATTAGATTCAATTTAAATTTTGATTATTCATTTCATAAAGCCCTTCTCAGAAATTATTCTGGAAACTTAAATTTCTTCTACATTCAACAAGTGAGCAAGACTGTTTCCCTGAAAATAAAACTGTGTACAATGCACATTATCAGCTAAATTGTAAACATATTGCCCAGCTATAATACTGTTAACCAAGGATTTATTTCCCTTTGGAAATACAAAACAACTAAAACATTACAAACCTGTATCTTTTTAGGCCTACATGTGAAAAACAGTTGAAAGAGAATAATAAAAAAAACCTGCACCACTTACAAGGGCTACATTATGCATATTTTAACATCAACTTTAATGATCACTTTGAGCACAGACAGGACAGAAACAAACTGTTAAGTTTGGAATCATCCAATATAAACGTTACTCTGAGGAGTACTAGACTGATGGAAGGAGCAAACAGACAGCAATAGTTAGCAGCCCAAACCAGATTACTTGCCTGGATGCAGTTAATCTTTAAGCTTTCAGCTTTGGTGACGCCTGTGGTTACTGGTGGCAACAGGAACTGCATTTTAACAATGCAGGTCCCAGAGTTCTATTCAGAACTTCAGAAGGTGAGCAGCAAACACAGCATGAGCAGCTACTCCATCAGAAATGCCAAAGAAAGGGGCCATTGCTGCCCATGAATCATGAACCATGAAACCCATGAATCTCCGGTTTGAGCCTGGCAGGGATCTTTGTTGCATATCATCCTACTTCACCATGATAGGAAAAAATGGTAGCATCAAAAAGGGACATCGCTATGAATGCTTGGTCTTCCGTACTATATTCAGAGCTTCACAAGATATTTTGGGCTGAGGAGCAGCAACACTTATTGTGATAAACAGAAGGCCACGGCTAAGTACTGAGACTCAGAGCCTCTCGTAGCAGAGCTGCTAGCTCAGCTACAACACAGATATCCGCACAGTGACTCTCTCAAAGGGCCATAAATGTGCTTTTAGTGACTGTCAAAGATCCAACAGACTCTGTGTCTTTCTGGGTTATCTGTTTACAGCACAGCCAAACAAACTGTCAGCTAACTTCGAGCCGTTCAAAAAATGCGGCGCATCATGGCTGGATTATTCACTTGGGGACCCCAGGGCAAACATTTGCTGCTTGGAACCCCAGTGTTCTTCCCCTCTCTGTGCACTGTGTAGAGTAATCCTGGGATGCTAACCGCCCCCAGGTTTGCTGTGTAGTAATTTGATTAAACACAAATTAATTTAAGAATATGCACCTAGAGAGTAAGAAATCGGCTGAAATAATAAAGGTCTTAAAACTACATAGTTTCACAGGGCTCCTCTTCAGATCGGGGCCTTATCATGATGATGATGTGTTCTAATGGTTTATATTCCTGTATTCCCAAACGCTACAAATAATCAAGTTACCACAAAAGAACTGCCAAACATTGAGTTTTTGGGGGCCCCTCGAGCTGCAGGGACCCAGGACAGTTCCCACTTTTGACATGGTAAAAGGCCTAAAACTTTATAAAGTCTACTAAATGATCTTTTACAAATCTGTTGGAGACCAGTTAGAGTTGCGACACTGACATAACTCATTCCTTTCTACAAAAGTGCATGGTGTGACAGAGTGCCAGTATAGCAAAGTTTTACAATAGAGCTGAATAATTAGAGCAGGTGTCCAACAGAGACACATAATAAATCAGTGGGCAAAATATTGGAGTAAAATGGCTCTTCCATCATTAGTTTCTTGGCTTCAGAACAATGCTTTTTCATCCTCTCAGCTGAGATGTGTTGCTCTCACACACAACACTGTTCTCTGTTACGGAGCAGCAGAGAAAGAAAGTTATTGGGGGTCACGGAACTCAAATGAGAGGAGAGTTTCTGGCTTGAGAAAGGAACACAGAGTTTGTGAAGCCAGAAATCTCAGCGATTGATGAGGTGATAACATTACGGTTGTTTTGTGTGATGAAGTGGTATGAATTGTTTTTACTTCACTTTTAAGAAGTCGTCCTTTTACGGAACACTTTCTCATGCTTTCACGATTCTCTGTGGATCTTTGTGGGATGTTTTTGCAGCACTGCCCTGAGCCTTTGGGGTTATTGATTTAACTGAGGCATTAGGGAGGGAAAAATGTGAAGGACAACACTCCACGGTCTTTGACTGAGAGACAGATGAGGACCCTTCTAAAAGGTCATTTGATTTAGGTCTGTGATAAACGTTTTTCTGAGTACTCCCTTATCTATGGTTTTCTCATTATTTCATCCTTATTTATTAAGGTCGATGAGATAACATCTTGCTGAGCTTGAAATTGTCTGCATGAGCTGGGAGAGAGGGGGATGATCTTAAATGATTTTGAAGGTTACAGTGGTTGACTGGGGGACTAACTGATCTTTCCTCTACCGTGGAAATATATAAAATGGCTCAGTGGGTCAGTTCTTTCATAATTTTGGTGAAACAACCCCTTAATTATGACCTCTAGATTTTGACTTTTTTTGCCCGCATTAGGCTCCCATTATTTTAACATTTATATTTCATCTGTCTTATTGGTCCTGTTATTTTGGCAATCAACGGTAAAGTACTTTGAAGGGCACTAACATGTATGAAATGTGTAATACAAATAAAGATTTTTGATTTATTGACTGAGTTAAAGGCTTCTGATGATCCAATAGTACTGATCAAGTCCAGAATAAATAATTCAATTAACCTGCATAAAATCCATCATATCAGACATATGGATGACACTATATAGTTTTAATAAAAAGTCAATAATATAATGAGCTCACCCTTCCAAAGGATGGGCTACTATTCCAATGGTGACCTAACGGTGATCTTACTTGAGTATCTTGAGGGGAATAGAGGTGTCCTTGATGGCAACAATGACCCCACCGTGGTCCAGGTACAGGATGTGATGCTCTTCCTCAAAAACCTTCAAGGAAAACATAAAAGCATTGGAGGTTAACTACAGATAATGTTACTAATGCCATAATTTATTTAAGTTAGTCCAAATCGTGAAACGTAAAAAAATGTTGGTTCTTGAAAGAGCCTTACTTTGCTCATTTAGTTTGGAGTAAAAGCAAACTAGACCGATATTTAGTTGGATTTTATATGTCCTGAGATTAGGAAACTTTGGCAGTGTAGTGAAGGTTAGGAGGGGAATGGCGAAGAGGGAAAGGAATGTTGGGAGAGAAAATAGAAGAAGAACCAAGGGAGGACATGATGTACCTGTCTCCATGTCTTTCCGCAGTCTGAAGTGATGTACATCTCCTCTTTATATTCCACTAGCTTGGAGCCAAGGTTACCTTAAGGAAAGATGAAGAATTGAAAGTTTCATCAGGCAGGGAGGCTTACATGAGGTGTGTGTCATTAACAGATACAATGAGGGGGAAGAACACAGACAGAACAGATGTGAGGAGACTAGATAGTGAATTATCAAATAAAGAGGAACTCAGACAGGAAGAGGATTAAACCTTAGAACCTTTTTATTGCTTTACTTTGCTTTTTAAAAATTGACCGGATGGGAAGAATGGGCCTTGGAGAACTGTATAAATTGAAAATCCATTATACAGTGGAAAAGAAAGGTTTGCTTAGCCTGATCAAAGCCTGCCATGGAAGATGAAGGAGGGTGCTTTTCCCCCGCTAATTCGTAACTGTTAGAAACAAGATATGTGGAGGCCCATTGTTGCCCAGAGAGGGTAGACACAAATGATATAGTTATTTATTAAAAATGTGACTTGCTTAAACCAAATGATGAAACCGTCAAGTCAAAATGATAAGAAAGTAAGTCTGAGACAAAAAAAATCAAAAGTTGTACATACTTAATTTTGACTTGGTAAAGCCCCATTGGTAGAAAAGTATTAAAGGGTAACCCTTTCCATTGCCACAAACTCTGCTTCCACATTTGATGACAGTAACAAAATATGGAAATTACAGTAAAGCATTGTTGTTTCAAGACAAATCTATGACATGTGAAAAGGAAGTTGAAAGTTTTAGTCAAAATATATTTAAGGGAAAAAATGGTTGATTTTGCAATTATTAACATTATTCTTACACATAGAGCAGTGGGGCCTATGGGACCCCAAACAATGAGGAAGTGAAGCCAATATCCACAAAACAGGGTTAAAACGTCCACAGTTTGACATTTTATCTCATACATTTGACTAATGACATAATTTAAACTTATGATTTTATAATTTAACTTAAAAAAACAGAATCATTTTAATAATTAATTCAAAGTTATTATGTCATAATTTTGACTTACTTCTTTTTCAGAACTTCTCACTTCTCGGAAGTAAACTGAACTCGATGTGTAAAATAAGTGGAATGCCCCTTTAAAGTCATATTTTTTTGTATTTTGACTTTTGAGTGAATATTTCTAAAATTTGACTAACCATTAGTATTTTTGTTTTTCACACACCTAACAGTTTTTTTTTCTGGCACAACTGGGCTTCCATATATAAGGCATGCCGTATTGTAGGCAGTTCACTTACTTATCTTTATTCAGTTTTCAGGACCCGTGTTTTTTTGCTTTCTGTGTGAAATTCCTGCACATAAACAAACATGGTGAAGTATTCAATAAATAAAATTGTTCAGTGAACTGTGCTCTCCTCAGGCATGAAGTAGTGAGGTTTTATATTTCACCATTGCACAGACAGAGAGAAATAGTTGTGTCTCTTCCTGGGGTAAATGGAGTTTTGTCTCTGTAGGAGTGGCGTTTTTTAGCTCAGCCACAAGGACTGTTTGCGTATAATAGAGATTTATTGTAGGGGCTGCATACAAAAGCACACCAACGCGGCCTGACACAAAAAGACACGCATGGGCATAGACATGTAATACACAAACACTGCCGCATGCAGTATTATCAGCCCACAGTCCCTCTTGTCCATCGTGTCTAGATATGACTTAGTTAGTTTTGATTTACACATTAAAATAAATCTAACATGCTTATACAATTAAAAATTACATTTCTGTTAATTGCCACATTGCGGGTCATAACTGTGACTTTATACCATGATACTAAAATCAAAAGGCAACACCTCAAGTATGGTTCTATCTGATTTTCCCCAACCTATGCTGACTCAAGTGACGTCACTTGAGGACATTTACGAGACACAGCTCCCCGTGGAGCCACAAAAGGCTTTATACAACTTTTTTCAAATATGCTTTAGTACTCCCCAACACCTGTAAACACAGGTGGTTCTCCTTTTTAGACTGAAACAAAAATAGCTTTTGAATAGATTGCCAGGAAGTTTGGGCAAAGATTCATGTTCTCTTAACTTTTCATTTGGTGCCTAAGTACAGATTGACATATCTGTTGGTACAGCATAGGTGATAGCCCATTTGATGAACAGATGTTTGGTAAATCCTCCTTACATTGGACCAATAATTTTTATCTCTGTTTATCTCTGAAATGTTTATCCGAGGTTCCTGATGAAATACTATCTTTCATAGCTTGGCTAACTTGCAGTTTAGCTATTCAGTGTCGATGACAGCTAAAGACAGTGACAAAACCAACAGTCCACCATGGACAATGTGTGCTTTACTTGACCTTATCCTTGCATCTTCAAGGTGATGCCAGTTGTAACTGTACTTAACATGGAGAAGTTAGATTTCTTTTTCCTTTCTTATCTTCCTTCATTTATGTAAGAGTTTCTGTACAGTATGATTCTCTTTTCCCTATGCTATCAGTATTTACTGTAGGTAACTGCTCAATCCTTCATGTCTTTATAACAATGAAAGTACCGTTGCTGCTTCTGTAAATGTAGACCTTGGAACAGAATCACTGACTCCATCAATTAATGACAAAAAAATGTGGAATACTTAATAAATAGTGCGGTACATACTGCCTCAAGGAAATAGTCATATGCCCGCACTCTAAAGTCCAACACTACCAGCCATATAAATGAAACCATTACAACCTTAAATAGTGTTACAAACTCACTTGAGTATTGTGTAACAAAGTTTAGCTTTAAGTAGTACAGGTGGTGATTGACTTAATTAAGTTTTCCCCTCAGGGCTTGCTATAGCGGTATGTGCTCGTTGCTGAGCCCTTCCAGTACTTCAAACACATATACAAAGCCGTAGAAACCTTGACAAACCTGTCCAATCTACTTGATTCAACTTGGCTGCTGCTGATACCAGCTCTCGGACAGACCCGGTGCACTCAACACTTCCTGTTCATGCTGAACTGCAGCCTGTATGCTGAGGGTTGCCAAGAGAGCGACTGGGAGCTTTGGGGCTCGTCGGATTTTGTTGGCCTCCCAGCTTGTCAGTTGGTTGATACTACTCTCTGCTCCTTTGGAGGGACTTACCTTTGCAGTTTAGTTAAGTTACACGACTTTTAGTGCTTGTTAGTGTAAATAATTGCTTTGGATTTTGATTTAGATCATTTTTATTTCCTACTACTGTCACGATACAACATGCATAAAAGTTGTTAGAGATTTGTGTATTTATTGTAAAAATACACACACACACACACACACACACAAAACATTTAAAACCCCAAACACACATAAATTATCAGCTTTATGTAGCCTGCAGCTTGATGTTTTGGGAGGATATTGAAGTGTTGTGTTTACTTTCCACTTGATACCAACATATCATGTTAGTGTGTCCTGCACTCTGTGGCCTTTTTTTGCTCTGGAGACTCACCGGCACCCATGATGAGACCTGGAGCAGAGTCTTTGGTGTGGACAGTCCCAGACACGTAGGGGTTGTCCGCCCAGCGCAAGTGCAGGTGGAGGTGACAGTCTGGCTGCAGAACAGAGACATGCAGACACAGAATTCAATTGAGGATAAAAATTTCACTCATCCAAAGCATATACACTGATCCACCATACCATATGTTGTTTCACAACTTAGTACATCCAAGACTATCCAGTTTAACGCAAGAAGAAAGCTTTGGGTACTTCATTTGGATGATAGGTGAAATGAAGACACTCACACTTGCTCAGTCATGTTTAATGAGTCTTACCACACAGATACCTGATAATCCTACTGCAAATACAGCTCAGTGTGGGAGTTTCAGTGCTGATGATCAAATTTAACTCAGTGAAAGATATTTAATGGGAGCTAATTCATTTTAAATGAGTGAGTCAGACATGGGATTCACAAATGCAAACATTTGTCAGAAGCCAGGCTGCTCACACTGACACCCACGCTAACGTGCAATTAGTGTGATGTACTTGGTAGGAGGGCGTGTAGCTGTGCTGGTGACTATAAAGAAAATGCCATTTTTACATGTCTCTGTGTTCAGCTCTTAGTACTTTTGTGGCTTGTAAATGAACTTCCTTGGTTTTAGTTGCAGTTTCCTACGTGTCTACTAGTACTTACAGATATAAGCCTTGTTCTACTGTTTATGGATCATTTTCATCCATATCCCAGTGGTGTTAAATTACTGCTGATTTCCTGTTGCTACAAAGATTTTCCAGTAGCAAAACAGTGGGATGCTTTTATTTTGAAACAGCTATAGAACATGCAATGCAAAGTGTCCCTATGTATCATTTATAAGTATATAAACATGAAATAAATGGTTTATAACACACTGAAATGTAGTTTCAAGCAGTATTTGTTAACAACTTTAACTCCTCCTGTGGACGCCCATAAGTGGAGGCCACTGTACAAACAGATAATGACTGACAATATAGTGAAAGACGGTTTTGATGACATAAACTATGTCTTTATAGGAGAAGTTATAATTGTTGACTTACTGTACATTAATAAACACTAAAAATGTCCTTATATCTGCGTGGAACTACATTATTATGCATTATAAACCACTGAATAAATCCTTACATAGTGCTTATAGATGCTAAATAGGGGGGATTAAAGTAAAGAGATGCCAGAGGTCCAGTGCAGTACAGGAGAATTTTTTTGATTAAAGGACCATACCAGTGATTTTAGATCTTTTAGCCTTATACCACAGATAGATAACACTACCGCGCTGGTCAATGCTAGGCACTTTCCAAAGCATGCTATAGTGACATTCCACCACAGTGACAATGTCAATATTACACAGGAATACATAAAATGTATTCATATGAAAATCATTGTACAGACCTGATTTTTAAGGCTGCACCTGTAACACACAATACTGGTATATGTGAGGTGCTGAAATTGATCTTTTAGCATGCCCACATTCTTTACAACCTGCCTCATCTTCTTCTCTGGCTGTTCAACATTTCCCTTGTTCGTTCCCATGCTTTTTCAGACCAACTTTCAGACCATATGTGGTTCTCAGTGTCTCTGCATTAGACTGTCTTCTTCTCTAGTGCTAACAGCACATACACCAATCAGCCACAACGTTAAACCCAGTAACTGGCTTTAGTGTTGTGGCTGACTGGTGTGGCTTTGTGGTACTTTTCATCCTTAAATTAAAGGCACATTGTAGGCATTAATGTCCAACACACCTTATTCAGGCATTACGATAAACTGCTCCTGTTCATAAAAGGGGTCATTACTCTCAGTCAGTCTCTGTCAGGTGGCGAGGTAATGGATTCAGCTGACAGTGTTTGCCTGATACAGTGACGCATTAGATAGCACATCTAGTATTTGGCTATGTCTAGCTCACTGACTTGTGATATCAGTGAGGTCGTGTCTGGGATGTCAGTATTTGAAATAAAGTCAGGTCTCTGACTGATAGATGTAAAGACGTGAATCCAGGGGAGCAGATTGTCTTTGGAAGGTCATTATGTTGAGGTATAGATGAAGCTACAGGGAAGAGGAGGTCAACACTAGAGCAAACAGCTGTGTGTGTGTCTCAGCGGTGGCAAACAAGTCTGGAGTAGATATTCCGCTATCTGTGTCTCCTTTCAAAACTGTCAACTGAATAGAGTGATGGTTCAAATAAAGGACCAGACTCACTCCTCCTTTATCTCCCTGTGAGGTGTGATGTATGGATATCTGACTGCGAGTGACTCATTGCTCTTTGCCGTGTGGCCTCACAGTGGCAACTTTGACAAGATAGATGGAAAAGCTAGGCAGGCATCTCACAAACATTCCTCAAAGTACAACGCTCATCCTTTCTTCTCTTACTTTGTGTTCACATTCTTGGTGGACGGGTCTCAGTATTTTGACTAATTGTTGCTGGTGCAAGATTGCAGTGGCATCACAGTGTGCAGATACTAGGATTGAACATATTGTCTGGTCGTAGTATAATATGGTAGTAGTTGAGAAAGGGGAACGTCTGCAAGAGTTAGCATTATACTACATAAAAGGAAATTGTCCCCATAATTCATGCAAGGTATCATCATTACTTTACATCTAGGGCGTAATGCATTCCACAGTGCTATACTGTTAATATAACATGAACTAACACGCTCGGTAATCTGGCAATGTATCACACTAGAACTCTACTGAGGTAACACACTCGTTAATAAAGTAAACAACTAAAAGGGGGTCAATACTTACTGCTTTGCAGCTAATTGGCTTGCCATTCATGTCAGTGGTAGGTGGGGCCAAGGGTTCCCAGTCTCGTCCTTTGTTATAGGTGATGAGAGTCATCACTTTGCCATCGATCTTCTGATTGGCCAGGAAGACACCTTTGATTCCACGTACCTAGGGAACGAGGTGGATTTACAACAGCTAGGGTTAATCTTGCAAAACATTATCTGAACTGTTGCCACTGTGGCCAAGAGGCACAGGGAAATTCGAAAGAGTAGTGCAACAGTAGCACAAATATAGAAGTAAATTCATAAAGTCACTAAACTGACTCAGAAAAGGGAGCTACAACGCCTCTTAGGTTCGCTAACATTAGTCACCATGAGCTACTGCTTATACCACACACAGTAAAGCTTCAGTGGCAAAACTCTTGCGTTTACTGAAATGAGCAAGAGTTATATTTTGTTGCTTGTTTTACTGCTTATGCTTATATTTTCAAGAGAATTAATGAGCTATTTCTTATTTCAGATGTTATATAGTCTCAGTTTTATCCAGTAACTGGGACTTAAAATCATATTTTCCTTAACATAAACCCAAAACACAAAGTGAGAGGAAAATATGGTGAAGCTGGGTGCTGGCAGTTTGGACTCTTTTCATAAAGAGTCCAAACATAAAACTGCTGTAACTGGATTTTAACTTCAACTTGAACTATAATGCTAGATTTAGAATATTAACCAGAACATATGGGAAGTGCCCTTTAACTGTCGGCAGTGGTTGAAACCGGATTACCCATGTTGCAATAGGTTACAGAGCAATGCATTTACTTGGAAACTGATAGCAAACCACTGACACAGAATGTGCAGGGCTGTAAAAGTTTAATATGCTGAAATCAATACATACTGCATGGTTTTTGCAGCTATCAGGTTGCTAGCTACAGGCTCTGAAGTTGAAACATTAAACAGAGAGATGATGATGAAGACAGCACAGACAGACATTTAAGTAGAGCCAGGCAGCATGTCAGACATGTCTCCCTCTGCAGACTCCCCAAGCTCCATTTGCTATCCATTATACAGCACTGGTGTTTATAGAGTGAAAAAAGGTAATTGTTGAAATCAAAGTACATAAGCCTGCTTCTATTCTCTCTAGACTTCTGGCTTCTCTCCTTTCTGTTTGCACTTCTTCATCTCTCCACATCTGTTTGGCACTTCATCTTTTCTCCTCATTTTCTGCTCCTTTTGCCTCAAGTCTTTATCCCCGGTATGTCGTTTCTCTATCTTTTCTCCAAAACTTGCTTTTTCCTTTTTCCTCCTCTACTTGTTTCATGTCCTCTGTGACCATTTATCCAGAGATCTTGCCAAAACATTCAGGTGACACAGAGATCAAGAACAGCTTGCTAGAACATACAGAAAGAGAGAAAAGGGAAGGCCCAGCACAGTAGTTTCAAGTTCATGCTGAGCCACCACAACACTTCTGAATCTTCGAACAGAAGTCTTCACGATTAATGCAAGATTACTTTCATGAAAAGGAGACATCGTTTGGATTCACTTATTATCCATTTAGGCGGAGGAAGCATGTGTTTGCACATTTTTGTGACGCAAGAACAACAACAGTGATTGTCCAATCATAGCTTGACAACCATAACTTGGCGCGACAGGCCTGTCAAGCTTTGGATTTCTCCACATGCTGAAGTGGTTTTCTTGGGTCTGTAATTAGAGCAATACTCAGTATTTTTTTTTTTTAGCCTTCCTGAGACTTCTGAAACCGCAAATGTTATCATGTCTATGATAACTAGCATACCACCTAGAGTTGTAACTTAGTGTAACTTCAAACGTAGTATATTATTAACCAAGTACATTAGTTTGTGGAGTTACAGGTTACCTTAACAGAAAGCCCTGTTAACTTCTAGCATGTCCACTGTGTCGTATTTCCCCACAGCAAATCCACTCTAGGTAGTTGTTAATGGCTCGGGTTCTTTAAGGAAGGTTATGCTCCACCAACCGGAGTCAGCGTTACTTTAGACAGCATTGCATTGGATAAACACATCGGTTAGTCCTCATCCTAGGAGACTGTTCTCCTTTAATGTTAAAAGTGGAAACATACTGTGAAGTTAAGTGTGTAAGCTAAGCAGTCAAACAGGGTTATATTAGAATGACATAACAGTTTTATATTATAATTTTCATTTTTTTACTTAATCGATAGTATGAGGACTAACTAGCTCTCAGTACAAGAACTGTGTTTTATAACATTATACTGATTTTTTACCTGGGACATGTCCCTTTAGCTTTCGTCTTTTAGTACAGTATCATGTATGTAGCCATCAACTGCATACCCAAGATCTAATTTGCAGGATTTTTTCTCTATATGAGTCAGCTGGAAACATTAAACAGTCAGCCAGCTCCAAATGGAGCTAATATTAGCTTAATTAGCTAGCTAACTACATCTGTTTTCTCATAGGCAAAATCAGTGGTCGCTGCCTAGAAATAAGGACCCTGCTGTTGTCTACCGCTGTCTGAAATCAAGGAGCTTCTGTTTCAGAAATTACAGAGAATTCTGAGTGGTGAATCTGCCACCATTATTTTTATAATGGAAACAGCTTAATGTGCCATGTGAGCAGGGAAAACTTCTGTGGCAACCTCCAGGATACCTAAAGCTTGTTTTATGTGATAGTGGGTTCGACTAGGCTGGTATTAGGGGTCTCTTTCCGAACACATATCGGCTGTGTAGAGTTTATTTCTAGCTGAGTCTCTAATAAAATTTAGGACAAATGTTTTCTTTTTACTCCTTTGAGTCTTGTTCATGAATGAAAGTGAGATGGATTATGAGACTGACGGGAGGATTGGTGTGGTGTCTGGTGTCATGAAAGTGTAAGTTTCAATCCACACCTCCACCATGACTTTTGATTTGTGACTGAAAATATGAGACTTTGGATGGTGAGATGAGTTTCTTTCACATGGTGTTTGGGTTGAGTTTTAGAACTCACTCTAAACCACAGGCCTGTGTAAGAAACCCACTGTTTTTGGCCAAGAGGTAATACTTAATTACAGTTTTGTGGCAATGTCACACTGTGATTGAAATAGCACAGTCTGAAAGACAGACACCTCTTTTTAGTGTGACTGAAGACAAACACAAGAGTCGCTCAGGATGAAAACTGAAATGCTCAGTCCGAAAATGCTCAAACCGAAATGCTCAGTCACAAGACCAGCCCAAACACTTTGTTGTATATCTAAGTGGTACAATTTGTCTTTGATTATTTACTGAGTTAGTCCACTTGACAGCAAACGTTTACATTACTTATCTACATCATTGATAATGGCCCCGGCTACTTTGCTTATTAGCCACCAGTACACAAGACAAGTCATCATGGTATCTGAACATTGCAAAGAGTCACATGACTGTGTTTCTTTGATTACCTCATGGCTCATCTTGTCCTAATACTTAAGATTATCATATCTTCAACACATCCAATGAAAAGACCCAAACCAACAATCGATGTATCCCAATAATAAGTATTGTGTGTGTCTCCAAAGCCTGATATATACTGTATCTTATTCCCTGTTACCATAGAGCTCCATTGTTGACCCAACACTATTAAAAACAGTGAATCACATCATTGCACTGGTTGACATGTTCCTTCATTACCATGAACACACACACACACACACACACACACACACACACACACTGTTGTTTATTTTGACTCTATCTCAATTAAACTGTCCTACATGCTAGAAATACTCCCTAGTGCCTCAAATGTTTGTTAATCCACCACTGAAAATAGTCCTCCAACAACTGCACTACTAATGTCGAGTAAAAGCTACAGTGACCAGCTGATTTAAGAAATTACTGAACCTTTTTTAAAAATATATTTCTGACTCATTCTTTTTAAAATATTTACATCTTCAGAAGGATCAAATGGGTTTGGGGCTGAGTGCCACAGACAGGGTAGGACTGTCAGAAAACACGTTGTTGGTTTTGGTCTTTTGATGGGATTTGTTGATAGTAAATATATTAAAGAATGGGGCCATCTTTATCCTTTAAGCATGATTAAATTGTCCGTTTTCAAGATGTGGTTACCTCCACTGAGAGGTGCTCAACACTGCAGTGGCTGTTCTAGACTCAGAGAGAACACTGTCTGGAAGTGAAGAGTCCCAGAGGAGAATGAGCTTACACTTGGACTGAGTTGTTTTCACAAGGCCAACTAACTACATCCCGTAGAATATGAATGTATTTTGAAACTGAAATTCATTTATTATTTGCAAATGTTTTTTTTTTCTTTTCTTTTTTAAATACTGCATGAGGCCAACACTTAAGACACTTCCATTCCATCTCACCTCCAGGATGTCAATGAGGACATTCTCCTCTGGCTGCTTGGTGCTGCGAACATTTTCCAGGATGATGGAGTAGTAGACGCCCTGGGGGTCTGACTGGTACAGGTTATATGTATCTGACTGGTACCACTCCTGGAGGGCGAGGAAGACCTGGTTCTCGTCCGAACTCACTATCTGAACATCCTGGTGGCAGAGATGGGGGGATGACAGGAGGAAAGAGAAAGGGGGGGGGGTCAGGAAGGAAAAGTCAGTATTTTCTGAATCAGTAATGTTGTGAATGAAAGAACAGTAGTGGCATGAGAAGAAAATTATAATTATAATTAATTATGAAAACATGATTCGAGCTTGAAAACTGGAGATCATTAAAGAGTGAAAAACGGGAAAAAGAGATTAAACATTGAAAAGCAAAAGAGGAAAACAAGATAAACAAGTGGAGGGTAAAGCAGAAAAGAAAATACAAGCAGCAAGTGATGACAGGTGGCAAGAAGAAAGGGGAAAAAAGAAAAGGAATTGGGAAAAGGAGAGGAATAGATAAAGCAGTAAAAGCAGCAAAGTCTAATTCACAGAAAAGTCACAGAGTTTGACAGCAACTCACTGCGAGCCAGAAAACGTAATCCGATAAATACAGATCTACAGAGTCACAGACAGAAACTGGAGATAACATAACACGTTACCCATCGAAAAACTGTTTATGGCAGCTTAGAAAACTTGTTAGGCATTTTTTTTAGAAGCCTGTGAACCTCCGATGCAAATGGCTTCATCGCTCATCATCCCGACGGTGCAAAGAATGACTCAGCACTTTCTCTGTGCTAGTGATTACATTAACATAACATTTCAAGATAAAGCCATCAGAGCACAGAGGAAAGTGCCCAAAAAGGTGTGTCACTAATCGTTGACATGCTGCCACCCTGCTCAGAAAAAAACACTAGAGCTCAATTACATTTGGATTTATGGTTGTGGCACCGAGTAATAATGGTATTGAAAGCTGTGCACAGATCTTCATATTCATAAATGCACTGTTTCTGGGACACAGCTTGGGGTAACTGGTTGATTTCTCAGCCCACATCTCTAAGAAAGGTTCAGCTGAAATGACGGAGGACCACAACGTGGTGAAATGCAGTAACAAAAATTTACTGCCTCCTGAGATGTCAGCAGAGATGCAATGGGATGATTGGCAGTTCACATTAAGACATTATTGACATGTTTAGCCTACAATTTTTAATCAGGCTGGTCCCAAATTAGCTCTATTCCATTTTATTCTAGTGGAATAACTGTGAAACTATGACAAATTGAAATTATTGTACCTTTAAGGGTTGTTACAATTATCTGATCTGATCTCGGCTCTGTTGTTTCTCTCTGCTTGAAGCCAGGTGAATGAATGATGTTCATACCTTTGAAAATGTTTATAACTCCATGTATCCATCCATGTACAACTACAAAATACAAACAAAATGTGGTACCCTGTTTTTGAGAACAGCCATGTCAATGGGAAATGCGTACTCTCTTCAGGTCTTGTTTGAATTCTTTCTGATTCACTGCATCTCTAATTCCTTTTTCCATCTGCTCCTCTCTCATTATAAATCTATGAATGCAGTTTCCTAATCACTTTGAAAGCATTACACATAATACCAAGGTGACTATTGAACAGAAGAACGATTCTTGCCCTTAATTTCACTCAAATGGCACAAGTCTGAGCGATGACAACCAGTAAGTCAGTCAGACTTTGATACAACCTGCCAGTCGACCAAGCAACAAATTGGGTCAACCAATCAGTCTATGATAACAAATACTGAAATGATGGAAAGTGAAATAGTCATTTGTTACCCTACATGTTACAGAAGTAATGTCATTTTTGTATAACAAATTACCATGCAACACTGACTGTGAATGAGAATTAAGTGTGCAGTTGCTGTAATAACAGCATTTTGTTTGATTTCAAACATGAATACTGCACCTCATTTATTTTACCCTTGCATCATCCCCTCAATCTGCCTTTCCTTTCTCCCTTCTTCTATCCCTCTCCTGCATTAAAGCACTCTGCTGTAGCCTGAGTTTACGGCTGACAGCTCAGCTCAGGCAGCAGTTTGGAGCTTGAGGAAGAGTTGGCACTGAGAAGTATGCAAACTTCAACTCCAGCTGCCTTTTAACATTCAGAGTCAGCCCTCCACCCACCAGAGTGGCTAAAAACATAATCCTACACTACAGAAGATACAGCTTGTCTATGTGAGGACATAAATACATGCAGACAACACTGAAACATGAACACATGTACAACCGACACATTTTAATTCGATATATGCTTATATGTGCTGTTTTTTCGATGTATTTATATGATTTGATCAGCTTTTCACGAGTCATAAACCAATGTTTAGATCAGAGTCCTTAGCTGGATGACCAACAGTAAATGGCCAAGACCAGACTTAAATGCAAGTTCCTTTTTGTGACTGGTGGCAGAAACTTGAAGTGAACTAGTCTTAACTCAACTTTCCATGGAACAGGAGTGATGGAGATCATTCCTCTTTGTCACGTAATGTACTAAGGGAAATGTTCACTAAAAAGGAAAAAATGGTAGAAAAGGGAAGAGAAGTTGAAAAACTCATTCAACAAATGAGAAAAGACCTGTGGTCCAGCAGACTGACCGATGTATCCTAGATATACAGTAGGTCTGTAACTAGAACTTCCTTTGTTCCCATAATGCTGCAGACTGCTGCTATGGCCTACCAGTTGCAAATTTTGATTAATGAATTACTCTTGAATGTTTGTCAGGGCCATCATTTGTTGAGTGCCGCTCAACAAATGACGAGCAGCACTCAACAAATGATGGCCCCGACAAACATTTGTTGAGTGCCGCTCACTCATGAGCAATCATGTTCATTGTCATTTTTTAATGGCACTGACAAATGAAGTAGTTTGTTTAGTTTAGCAGAGTACTTTATACCTGGCTATCGAACGAGCTGAACACAGGATGACTGAGTTTATACAGTGGATTACACATGGGGCATGGAAATGGATTTTGGATATGTGATGTCATGGTAAGTAGAAAGCCAAACTGATAAACAGAGCAAAATTAGGGACATAATATGTAAAGGATGCATATATACATTTTGTTTAACCTTTTACTAATCTACAGTTCCTAAAAACAGTTACTTAATATTTCCTTCATACACAGTTTACAATCCCTTTGAAATATTAAAACTGCTTGTTAAATGGAAGATTTTAGAAAGAATTTATGTCCACATAGCTTTTGTATAAACAATTCCATGTGAAAATAAACTCCTAAAAAACAAATGAGATGGTAATTCTTCAGGCATTTGAGGCTTTCCCACAATTTAAGTCCAGTCTACATATGTCTTTACCTGTGAAGCGCTTGCCCCTAAGCATACAGTTTGCAACTTAAATTTACAGATCAAACACAGCAGTCAAGCAACGTGTTTGAACATTCCTCTAGTCTGTTTGCAATATTTGAATCCAGTACTGAACAGGATTATGATGAGCACCACCTGAAAGAAGCTTTTCTACACACTCAGTGAGCAGACATATAAAAACACCAACTTAACTGGGTGGATTTGGTTGAGATGAGAAAAGAGGGAGATAATTCAAAAAGGTTGCTATTGTAAGCACTGGCATGTAGAACAGTCTGTAAGACAGTTTAAATGTGTGAAGACTGCTAGGACAGTTTGTCAAACTGGTGCTGTTAGGAAACTTCAGAAGTGAGCATTCATTTTTCTCAGTAACCAAAGAGATGTACAGAAATGTGAAATGAGCTCAATGTTGAGTTTTTATAAACTTTTAATACTTTCAACTACAAGCAGAAATTCTATTTCACTATCATTTGTAAAGGGTGTAAGTGTACAGATGGTATGATGATAGGAATAGTATAAAAGGACAAAAAGTACAAGGATAGGGATAGAGCTGCTGTCCAATGGTTGAAAACATGGCAACACCATCAAAAAGTCTACTTTGTCTTAAACTGGATCCAAGTCCACCTTTACCTTGTTGACAAACTGGTACCAGCAGTAAAACTACAAAGCCAAAATGTAGATGAATGCTGGCAACAAAGAAGAACTACTGTGCAAAACTTGCTGCAAAAGCAGTCTAAACTCCAGGCTACCTGTATTCTCTGGTCCATTAGTGGAGTCAGTAGCATTTGAGATGCTTTTACAATTCACCATAAATAAAGGAGCTAAATGTAGCATGATAAAGGAAAGGGAAAGACAAATGGTCATGGGAAACCTCAGTGCCTGGCATGACAAGCTATGTGTTTTGAAAATACCACCTGTTTGGCCTCAAGTCCATTCTCCTGTACTCTCAGGCTGAAATCCTGATTCGACATAGAAGGATATCTCTACCAGCATGCCCCTTATTGGTGCTGCATCACTGAGTGCCCTCTGAGAGAAACACCCTCCATCCATCTCTGTCAGGGCCAGCAGGGCCACTGTCACAGACAAAAAGGGCCACTCCTGGGAGTGAAATATCAGCGATCCTGGGTCGCAGAAACTGCACAAAACACTGCAAGGAATAACAGTCTACACTCAGCTTTTTTAAATTTCCCTTCCCTTGACCTGCACTCGGCATGGTGTTAATAACACTAGAATGGTAAAGCCAGAAAGAAATAATGAGATGGGGAAGGCTTAAACTCAATTTACACTTGAATAGAAACTGTCTGGGTGCAGAGACACTCCATGCACATCCTTAAAAATGTGAGCACCCTATGTAGGGCAAAACCAAACCACAAGAATATAAGCGAAAATAAGCATGGTGATTAGTCAGCTGTAAAGTGTAGACACTAGCAAAGAGCCACACTCTTGTCTGAAAGCCAGGGAAAAAGAAATAAGACACAGGAGCTGTAACAGCAGAGCAAAGGGGTGAAGTGAATCAAAGGAAGCGTGAAGTGAAAGGGTGAAACAGATGTTGTTGCATTCTACCTTATATTTTGAAACAGCTTGTGTTCCTTTTTAATGCAAAGTGTTTTTCAGATGAAATGGGCTCAAATGTGAAATAAGATGTGTCACCTAAAGGCATATGTATACGGTATGTATTTATATATTTTGGAAGACTGGGTATTAATTAACTTACCCTTGTATTTGACAACTAAAGCATAATTTCGTTTTTATGGTTAATGTAAGGTATCTCGGTCTCGGTTAAATATTGAAAAAGTCAGCAGTGACCAGAAGCAGATGACAGGAAGTTTTTACTTTATTACAATTTAACAGAAACCACAAAGTTTCTCTAACCTTAAGCAAAGTCCTTTTCTTGCCTAAACCTAACCACATGCAGGATTTAGGATGTGAACCCCAGCATCCAGGATCAAAATCCAGCAACAGTTGGGTGTGGCCAATCCGGGCCACACCAAAAAAGTTACCAGTGAAGCATAATCCAGGTAACAATCATATTTCTCAACAAAACATAATTTTTCAAAAAATATTAATAGGATATAATCATAATTGAAGGTTTGATATGACAACAGTTACTCTAAGTAAGGTAATAAGGAATAATTTCTAGTGTCTTCTATGTTACGTAGCATGATTTACCCCATTGTCAAGTGTTACCACCGCCCACACAGTTACTGTAAGTAAATGCAATGTGACGAAGTTAGCTTGATATGAGATGCAGTATTCTATGTGTATTAATTTTCCTAGCCCAGTATACCTTGGGATTCTGTTCATACGGAATGATTTATAGGTTACAATTTATGACTCATGCTGATATTCATTGTCAACATGGGAAGAGTGCTTTTTGCACAGTAGTGAAATGGGAAGTGAAGGTGTGGAGGCTGGGGAGGATCGGCATGTAGTATCTCTCACTGTCAAACGGGACAAATGTAGCCACAATCTTTCTGTAACTTAAACGAAGCCAGGAAAGGCAGCACCAAGCCATCAAGGGATATGTGGGTTAGCTGCTCACCATCAGTCCCATGTGGGCAGATAATTCAGTCTATTAGCTGGCACTAATCTCTCCTTTGTCGGCAAACTGCTCAGAAGGCAATCAAAACATGAAGATTTAATAATAATAATAATAATAATAATGGAAGTGAAATTAATTTCATGGAGCAGAGAATTGTGTCCTTTACTTTCTGTTTTTTTTTTTTTTCCCAGAGTCTCACTTTGTTGTGAGACTCTTCTCATATTGAGAAGAATTCTTGCCAACTAGCACCAGGAATTGTAAGGTCTCACCTGAATCTCCAGGCCCTCTCGGCATCATTATCCCAACATCACCATGCATCCATGGTCCCCCACAGGTCTTGTGGACCTTGCCAACTTGCAAACCCTTTGTTCACACTCCTTTTCACTTAGCCACACTGGACTCATCACCAAGTTCCTAAGGTCTAAACGACTCATGAAAGATTTTTGAATATTCAGACTGTTCCTGCAAGCAGTCCATCATATCTGGTCAGCTTCCCTTATTGGCTTCTATCGCTGTGAAGTTTGGCCAACTCCAAAATGGTTGAATGATCTCTGCTCTTCATTGGTCGTCTTATTGGGGGACATTTTACTGCAGTTTGGGAAATACGTCATCTTTTTTTGGGCTGGACTTGTCACACAGCGGACTATAAAATCACAATATACAAGTTTTGACACCTTTTACTACAGGCTTTAAGGGTTAACGATCCAAACTTGCTTACAGAGTGCTCTATCATTAGACATTCTGTTTTATGCCATGTACTAAAACTGTATTACCCTTACTCTCTTGACTTAAGAATCGGATCAAAGAAAGTCCCTTAGTTATGCCATTTCTTATGCTGCTGGAAGCTCACGTACAGTGTAGTCATTCCAGGCTTCTTTACAATAGAATAAATACCATCATTACCCAGACTTGGCCAAAATGGTCAGGAAGGTCTTGCTCATTTGATTAAAAAAAAAAAAACTGACAACATCTGATGCCAGATTTCCCCTGGCAGTCATCTATGACATAATAGCCTCTTTAGTGTGCTCGCTCTCTCTCAGCAGCATTGAGCTCATTTCCTTTCACACTCAACAGATCCCATTAATCATATTAAAACCCTCATCGTGCCCAGTGGACATTATTCACACTGAATTCTGTAAAGGGGTCTTTGATATAGTTGGCCCTCACATTTTACCTTTCCGAAATACTCGATTGGCTTCTGGCTTAATTCAGCTTTCTTAAACGTACCCTGTTAAAGATAAGATCAGTCCTCTTAGTAATTATAAGCATATATCAAAATTGCCTTCTTGTCAAACGTGTCATTTCACAACACTGAAATTTCAGGTGTCAGGGGTCTCAAACTGATTTTGACTGTTTTCCAATGTAGTAATAAAGTGAAGAAACAACACTGACAACAACATAAGTTTTCACCTTCTCTGGCCAGCAATGCATTTGTTCCAGATATTGTTTAATACTTCTGCTAACCTGTATGCTACTCAACACTTCATGTACATACAGAATTTTCTATCTGTATGTCAAAAGAATATCAAAGAAAACTCTTTTGGGCCTCGGGTCTTGCCACTGTCATTCCTGCACTAATGTCAGACAGTGCACTAGGTGCTTGAAGAGCAACAGAGGAGGGATCTCTCTTTCAATGTCAAATATACAGAGAAGCCAGAACTAGCAATAATAAAATTGAAAGATGTCCCGAGCCAATGTTAATCATCATTGTTGGGGGCAGATCCGGGCACATTTCAGCCTGCTATAGTTGCAGCACTGCTCTACCTTACCACAGCTGAGCTCTAAAGTAAAGTGTGTGAATGTGAATGTATTTGTGGGTACTGGTGCAACTGACTCTGAGTTCCCACACTTGGACTGACAAAGTAACGTAACACAGATTTTCTGTGCACCGACTTCACTCTCCCCTTCCTATAAGCAAAGAGCTGTGTAATGTTTCAAAACATTTAGCTAGTTTCGAATTTTTACCCGGTGCGACTGTTAAAATGACAGTGGCGGCAACATATAATATCAGGTTCTGCCAATTAATGTCAATTCCATGATTTATGTGGTGACAGGCCAAAATTAAACCCGTCATGTCCTCTCAGCTTCAGCAGTCGTATTCTCCCAGTTAAACTTTTATTCACATCGTATCAATAATTTATGGTTAGAAACATAATAGTTTTGAAGTAGGACCTCCAGGATTTGGATGAAGGAGCTCATGAAAAATAAAGTTTGTCAGATTAAGTAGGCTACAGCTGTTGTTTGCGCGTGTCAGGTATGTAGTCAACATTTAGGTAAATTGGAACCAGCTGATACTTGAAGTTAAAGGACTTAGATCCAAATCCGGCCAGCAAAACTTGATCAGAACATCCCCAGACAGTACAGAGAAACAGAATGACAATATTACTGCACTTTGGATGTTGGTCTCTGAGTTGATACACATATTGTTCCGTAGTTTAAGAGGAACTTCCAAACTCATGTTTTATACATTTAGGCCCCATCATGTAGTCTCGCCTCCTGTGAGGCATTTCAACTGATTCCTGAATCAAACACTGAATGCTTCATACAAAAAGAAAATGTAGTCATGGTATTTGCAGTCATGTGCTGATTCCTCACAGTGAATGTGGTAAACCTGCCGCTTTTTTGGAGAGTTGCCATGAAAAAACACAACAAAAATAGGACAATGTTTTACAACATGATGACGCCTGCCAACATGCAATAACCTTAGAAATCTAAGATGTAGAAAAAATGGGCATGGGTTTTTTTGACACACATCATGTCGAAGCTGTGTGTTGCCCTTTAGAGGTACAGACTGGGTACGTGTGAAGTTACCGAATATTAAGATTAAGTTAAGATTTTAACTCCCTGGCAATACCTTGGAGACACTGCCGTTCCTCTTTCTTTCAGTCACCACTACTGCAGTGAACTTGAGCAAGCCATCCTATCTGGTCCACTGAAGCTGAAGCTACACTGTGGTTGTATAATCTCACTTGGTACAAGAAAGTGTTAAACACAGAAAGGTGATTACATCCTGGGTAATAGACACCAAGAGAGAGGATTGGAAACAGAGCAAAAAGGGACAATTATTACCTTTGATTTCAGGGCCCAGTAAGCTCAGTGCATGTGTCTGTGCACAAGTGTGTGTTCGTGCGTGTGTGTGTGTGTGTGTGTGTGTGTGTGTGTGTGTGTGTGTGTGTGTGTGTGTGTGTGTGTGTGTGTGTGTGCGTGCGTGTGTGTGGTTAATCCATAACTCGGGTCAGGTCTCGCAGGACAGAGCCAAACTGCTTTCTCTGATGGCCTCTGCATTTTTCATCCTCCAGCCTTTCAATTATTCACAGTGGAAAAACATGGGAACACTCCCCCTCTCACCCTCACACACACACACACACACACACAAACATAGACTTTCTCCTCCTCTCCTCCTCCTACCCATCTCTCACCTCATTTCCCTCTCTGTTTCTCCCTTGTCCCCCGTCTCTCCTCCTCCCCCTCTGTGTCGCTCGACCTAAAAGCTTCGCAACGTGTGACCTATCTGCTCACCCAAGTAAGAGGACACATGTAGAGAGAGAGGGGGACAAGAGAGGGAGCAACTAGGGCATACTTTAACTAAACACACACTTAAACACACACACTCTTACACTCGTACATAAACCGATTTATAGACTCCCTTGCTGCCACACCTAATCAATTGATCCCTCTCTCATCTCTAGTTGTTGAAAGGAAAGCAAGTGTGTCCGTGTCTGTATGTGTATGTGTGTGTGTGTGTGTGTAATTCAATCCCTTTCACCTTCCTTAAGGATCACTGAGTACTGTAGCTGAGGTAGTCAAGTAATTGAGGCATAAGATCTCTCTAAGTGGCGGACTGGAGTCGAACAGGTCATTCTATACATTTCCTGGATAGTGTGTGTGCTTGTATGTGTGTGTGTGTGTATGTGTGTGTTGTGTGTAAAACACACTCCACACAGTCATCTCTGACAGAGTGTCCATACCATTTGTTTGATTGTCTTAAATGTTTCTTTTCTTAGTTTAAAGCTGAAAAATACATGAGCTATCTCTTCGGGCTCCGCATTCAATCAGCACAGTTCAATAGCACTCAGGCTGGTGCCGCACTAAAACGGCCCCCTGTGTCACTGACGCCGACAGCAAAGGTTCCTTTCCTGTCTCGATTTGGAGTGGAGCTCATTCGCTGTCTTAGCCTATGTCAGTGACACAGGATGGGACTGGATCAATGCTTTGTGGTGAATATTTAATGTGCGCTATCGTGTGTCGGGCCAGCAGATTCATTTGAGTACGGATTGTGTACTAAGATCCGACACCGACGAAGAAGTGGAACATGGTGGTAAGAGGGCTGTCGGTTTGAATCCCTAAAGTGAGGGAAAAGCCATCTCATTCTCAACTGCATATACTGACTTATTGGGGAACATGTAAAGGTAAGTAAAGGGGTAAAGCTGATGGTCTAAATCCTGACACTGGCCAGGAATATCTTCATGGGCAAATGGTCGTATTGCCTTTGATATTTGTCTTGGCTTTGATGTATTTCTAGAGAGTGAAGCTTCTCTGCTTTCTGTGATGGATGTCTAAAATGCTAAAAAAAAAAAAAAAAAAAAATGTTAGTGGGTATTAGTTCTAAATAAGATAATAGTTATCTAAGCTAATTTTGCCTTATAAATCCTTATGGAAATGTACTTTACATATATCATTCTATACTTTAGGTGCTAGCTTCACATTTTTCCAAATGTGTCTCAAACAGTGCTCACATGTCCATATCTACAGTTAAAGCATTATCGATAGTAACAGTTCCTCCTGTCAGTGCTGGCAGAAAATGGAGCATCTCTTAAGGTGAATGCAATGCAAGTGATAGAGAGCAAAATCCACAGTCCTCTTTCTGTATAAAAATGTGTGCCAAAGTTCAGCTTCATAAGTCATTGTCTTTTCAGTATGAAATTCCTCCCATCTGTTACTTTCCCTTTGCTGTGGCTCAGCAAGCGAACAGGGTCCAAGAAAGCACAAAAAAGGGAATTTCATAGTAAAACATGTAGCTTTGTCCACTGAAGCCTCGTATTGGTTTCAGCTGAACATAAGAATGCAGTTTTACTAAGAAACTCTGCAAGGAAGCTCTTTGCAGCCACTATGGACAGGACAAACAATTACACTGTCCAGTAACTCTTTTCTTCATGTTGTTTTAAGATAGACTTGCAAAATGTGAACCTACCTTTTAATAAAATTTGTTTTCCAGCAGCACCTCCATGTTACATCTATGCCTTCTTTGACTGGATTATTGCAATATGGTACTGTAGCATGCTTACTTACAACAGTTCAATGTTTCAGCTGAATGAGTGTAATAGCAGGTAATAGCAGTATGTGTTTTTGGATGTCAGAGAAGGTTCAGATATTTTTAGACTGCTGCTGACAAGTGGTGTTTTCTGCAAATAGCCAGAAACATACTGTATATTTATGTGCTCAGTATTTGAGCGTTGTACTATACAGTGCATTGTATTGTTGTCAGGGTTTTAAAGCCCCTAAAATATCATTTAGACAATCATGGAACACTAAAACCCTCCTCTGATACTTGCAGCCCCTCAGGATCATGAATTAACCTTCATCATGAGCAGTGTCTAATGTTTATTAAAAACACAAAAGTAAGCGTCTTTTTGGAAGCAATGAATACATGCAAAACAAGTCTAAGTTGTGCTTTACCTTTGGCAAGGCGTACTTGGGAAACCTCATCTGGACAAACTCGTTGCGCCGATAGGACACATAGTACTTGGTACGATTTCCTGTGGTGACCTGAGAAAGGGACAAGAAAATTTTAAAAAACATGTTTTCAACAGGACATGACACATTCGTCTAGCAACAATCTGCACACTACCCAAAAGAAAAAAAATAAATGTGAAAAAATAGAACACATAAAAAAAAAAAAATACAAATGTTTTCTTCTAGTACGAACTTGTTTCTTTACTCTGCTTTTCAGGACTTAATTTTTCAAACACAGACAATTATACTTCAAAAACCGTGGATTCATTCTGCAGCTCCAACTAACAGTTATTTTCAGTATCAACTAATCTGCCTCATATTTTTCTGGTTAATCAATTAACAGTTTGGTCTATGAACTGTCCGCAAACAGTGAAAAATGCTCATCATTGATTTTTAGGCCTGGGATGACGTCATTAAACTGCTGTTTTGTTTGTCTAACAGTCCGAAACCCAAAAATATTCTACTAACAAGGATATGAAAGACAAAAAGGCAGCAAATCATCACATTTGCATGGAACTCAAGCTGGAACTGGGGAATTGTTGGCATTTTTGCCATAAAATTGATCTAAAAGATTAATCTAGTATCAAAACAGATTAATTGCAGAATTAATCTTTCAATCAACTAATGCAACAGAGCTAAAAAGAAGACAAAGAATGACAAAAGAAATAAGACCTGAGAAAGAATCTGAATCTGAAAATTCCATCAAACATATGTATTAAGAATTTTTAGGACCTTGTTTAAATGAAATACAGGACTGGTTTAAAATTGACTGTAGAGTCAACGCAACTGGGCTTCAGAAGAAGAGGGTGCCAAGAAACTACAACAACCAAATTCAAAGCTTTTATGTTAGAAAATACAATTTAGAGTAAGACATTGTAATATTTCTAACAAAATGAAGTAGTCAACATTAACCAGTGTGCAATCAGTGGAGTTAAGGAGCAGAGTTCACCATCTGTTGTTGGTGAGTAACACCATGCTGAAAGGTAAATGCAGCACACTGTGCTGCACAGACATTGGCATTCACCTCACAAACTGGGACCTCTGGGTAAAAGGCTGAATCATGCCGCCCCCCCCCTGCTGAGAGAGCCGATCAGAGAGCTTACGAGGCGCTGAACCAGAATACCCAAACAGCTGAGGCTAGGTTTTAGCAAAGGAAGCTCGGTGAAAGAGACAGCGCTGGTGACTGACAGTGACTTAAACAGGAGCTGAGCGTCTCATATCCCAGGTGATGGGCTCAGACGCCGGCAAGCCACTTTCTGAAACACACTCCCTGTCACCATTTGGCTTTTTGGGCAGCGCTAAAACTTTTAGAGCAACTGCTTTCAAAATCTGATGGAGAACTTTGTATCCAGCGCATCTATTTTAGGCTTTGTACGGAAGAGCTTTTGGTTTCTTCTCTTTCCCTCTTGGATATCACAGCCTCTATCATTGGTGTTCAGATTGAGCTGTGATTACAACCATCCTTTGTGATTGAAAGGCGCAGACTACCATGGATTTTTTTTAAATGCTGAACAGTGATGAAAAAGTGATGAAACAATGAAAAGCAATCTTTTAAAATGAGACCCCCTGAAGGAAGTGCTATCGACTGTGTTTTCAAAAGGAACACTTTCTGTCTGGTGGAGTGGGATGCATGTGTGTGTGTGTGTGTGTGTGTGTGTGTGTGTGTGTGTGTGTGTGTGTGTGTGTGTGTGTGTGTGTGTGTGTGTGTGTGTGTTTGTGTGTTTGTGTGTTTGCGTTTGTCTGTACATGTGTGTGTGTGGGCTTGTTTTCCTTTTTTTGCTACTATTGTTTTTGTCGAAAACCCGGAGCCCACTATACTTTTGGGGTCCAACAGCTTTGTGGGGACCAAAAATCTGGACCCTACAAGTTTGAACAGTTTGAGGGTTAAGACTTGCTTTCGGGGTCCAGGTTAGAATTAGGTTTAGGTTAGGGTTTGGGAAAGGGGCTAGGGAATGCATAATATCAATGAGTGTGCCCACAGGGATAGTGGAACAAGTCTGTGTGTGTGTGTGCCTGGCAAAGCTAACTATGCATTCTAAGGTCTGACCCTGTATATTAATATAGTGCCTTAACATCCGATTAACACCTGGAGGACCAGGTTCCCAAGCCCACCCCCTCATATCAATCCAGCAAATAACCCATTATAATGGAACTGGTTATTGGACTATCCAAAACAATAGCAATCTAATACAGAATAGAGGTGACGGCAGTGCATGTAAATTGCGGAATTATAAATGACCTAACGCCACTTAGAAGTTTTTGTTAAAGGGGAACTCTGCAAATTTTACACATCAAAGTCTACTTACAGGTGTTGGGGAGCAATACTGCTTATGTGAAAAAAGCTGTATAAAGCCTTTGGTGTTTCTAGAGGGAGCTGAGTGAAGTCTGATAAATGTCCTCAAGTGAGGACATTTGAGTCAGTGTGGGTTTGGGCTGAAGACTGCAATTTTGAAAATGGAATGTGGAAATAACAGCCTTGTTTTCTGTCCACACATTTTGCCTACATCTGACATCAGTGGATGTGTCTGGGAAAACTGGAGGATAATCCGTGGAGAATAATGGACCTGTCTATTGTTGCCTAATGAGGATTTAATTCTTCTCACACAAAGGCATATACGTGCATAAGCACACACACACACACACACACACACACACACATACACACAAGATATGACTCTTCTATTCCACTGTAGGGATTCTATGCTATACCAGCTCATTTATTTTGTACTGTTATCACATGCAAATTGGATTCAGTACACGGCCTCCTCAGAGTGTATAGTACTGTACTGCATGGCAAGTCAGTTATAGACAAGGCAAGATTAATTCTGCACACTGTCCTAAATAGATTTTTTTCCCCATCTCAAGCAGACGGTCCTGTTTGTCATCTGAACTGCAGAGTTTACCAGTAAAACAGACAAAAAGCTGCCGTCCCAGTTGTGTGTGCAAACACAGTCACAACTGAATAGATACACTGACAGGTACAACACAATACGAACAAATGCTGAATGCTAATACGTAACAGGGGAGATGCAGCTTTCAGAAAGACAATTTTAACGGTGCAACTCAATAGTATTAATTCAGTAATGACTACATTCATTTTGGAAGTGTAATTAACAAATGAGAGCACTGCTGAAATGAGCTGCTATTGTCTGCTAGGCTTTACCCTACACACAATGAGATCAGACTGCCCGAGTGCGTTAACACACAGAAGAGGAAGAGAGTGTTGTTCTCCTGGTACACATGGAGCTCCTTTTTTTCACTTTGGGACAGTGACGAACAGTGGAAAGAGTTGTTGTCGTTCCGTTCGTTTCCACAGGAAAACTAACTAACGAGCTGTTTCTTTTAAAACCGACAGTAAAATGAGCTTCGCTTATGCTTTCCTGACAAGTGACCTCTTGTATTCTTGGGAATAATGACTGTCCTCTCTCACAAGCAAAGCCAGAAGTGGCGTAATTCTGTCACAGTACACTGCTGCAAAAAGTCTGAGGGTTGGGCATTCAGAGTGTAACTGTAACAGCAGAGACCAACGACCCACCTCCTATCTGAAATGCTGGCGTCTCTTAACCATAAAGGCGATCTTTTTCTAGCCTTACTCATGTATACTTAATGTATACTTACAGACCTTAATGGGGCAAGAAACTTTTTTTTTTAATGGTCAAACTATCGAAGCAGCAGAGTCTGAGATATCCTGACTTTTAGTCTTTGATCAAAGTCAAGTGCCAAACAAGCCGGATCCTATACTTCCCAGATTTTTCCATGAAAAATCTTGAAAAAATCCAACTACACTTTGTTGGTGAGGATGTGTGGAAGTGCCACCAGTCCCACCCATTTCTTCTTTTCCTGCCCAGTTTTGGAGAAATAATTGAACAAAATGAGCAAAACTATGGATACCATAGTTCACACAATGGATGAAATCTACAAAAAAGAGATAATAAATCATAAGATTAACAATTTAGTTGGTAGGTTAGTTAGTAGGATCATGTAGAAGTTCATTTAGGCTTAATAAAGCAGGCAGAATCTGCATTTAGTGTTCTACCGTATTCTTAATCATGATGAAAGGTAGTAAGGACAGTTATTAGCGCTTCCTCAACATTTTAATACTTATTCAATTCTGGTACTTTTCGATGTTCACCTTGACAAATATGTAGTCATCCTGCACCAACAATGAGTTGTGGTCGATTTTGCCGAGGAACTGAGCCGTCACCATTTTGTCCGAACAGTTCTGGATGAGACAGGTAACATACAGGTAACCTGCAGGGACAAAGGGGAACAAATAGAGAAGAATGGTTACTGTTGGTAAAATGTGTGTTTTGTATTTTCCACATGCATTTGCAATGGTTTCCATACTCGGTACTGCAATACATATGACATGGAATATATTCAAATGTACTTTAAAAACATATGCACTTAAATTCCATGATACATTTTTGCCAAATATGTGTACGTATATTTTGAATATTTACAGTTTTTTAAAATGCTCCTCCCAGCATAGCTTAAGGATTCATAATATATTTACTCATATTTTGAAAAACAAACCAAACTCTGTGCAACAGATGCATTTATGTGACCATTTAAGCCATTCTTAGCAGGGACAGTCAGACAGAAAGGGGTCAAGCATAACAACAGATCGATTCTTTTTTACCATAAACAAGCCTATAGACCAAAAGACAGAAAAGAGGAGGAAGCCATAGAGGGCATGGAAAAAAGTATGAGAGAAAAAGTAGAAAAATGGAGACATCATTTTCCAAACTCTATAACAAATGACAGCTTCCCCATAGACTTATAGCAGCTCTAGCATCCAAAAGGCCAGAAAGGATTATCCTCACAGAGACACACAGACAGGTTAGCGCCTGTTGCAAAGCTCCCCAACTACTGAATTTCAACCAGCAGCTGCATCAGCAACATTGGCTGCTGAAATTCAGCCGTTATTCTCCTCTCAGAGGTGACAAGCTGGCAACAGAGAAAATGCTCACATACACACGCAGACTCACAAGCCTGCACCCGTACCCACATGAGGCTGTTTGTTCAGCAGTGAGTTATGATAGCATAAATTTGCGCAGTGCATCCCGCAATGCGCAAAGCCACATTTTTGAAGGACAACACTTACTTTGACCTTCGACTGACTACATCCAGTCCTACACTTGTTCACCCTGAATTTGACTCTCACCATGAAGCGTCACGCATCAACAGATACAGCTTAAAAGCTTACCAACCTCTTCGGTGTATGAGACATTTACCAAATTGACTTTGATATCAATCTTTTAAGAAGTTATTGTAACTATATGCAGATGTGGCTGTGGTTGTCCAACACAGAGGACCAAACCACTATTTTAGTTTTACTTTAGGAATTTTAGTTTCTTGGGGGCATAAATGTGCTGAGCAAAATTCATGGAAATCTAATAATTTCAATATGAGATATCAAGTGTAAATTTGTCATTTTATGCCACTGGCGCTAAAGCTAATGGTTCATTATCAAAATGGAAAGGGTTCATTTGTTCCTTTAAATTTCAAGGCAATCTGCCAATTAGATTTTGTTTTTTTCTTGTAAAGATGAGGATCTTGTAGTGTGTGTAAATTACTCAAGATTGCACACCTCAAACCTAAGGACCCTAGGTACATGTGATGGATTCAGAGTGATGGGTCCCTCTTTTGCTGCCATAAAAAACATAAACGATGGAGTGTTTTTTAACTCCATTTCACTTAGGACAAGAGATGAACCCTAACTTCAGTTGGAATTCAAAAAAATGACAGTCTCAAATAAGGTAGAACAAAGTAAGGCTGGTTGCTAATGGAGGCTGGCCTGACGATCATTAATTTGGGTGAAATTACGTGTGCCATATTGCCTTGGTCCTGCAGATTTTTTCCATTAAAAGCCTACTAGGAAGGGAAGGATGTAAGAGTTTTACTGTGAAACACCTGTGCAGGAGGTGCTGCGTTTCCCTGGCAGTATCTTGCAATCAAACAGCAGCAGTGGAGGTGACTGGAAGTAATAACTGAAATGGAAACTATTCCTGTTCCAAAGGTCAACTCAGAACAGCAGAGAGGTGAGTTTGACATGACTATGCTGTTGTAACGATGGAATCGGTGTTGCGGATTATACGTTATACAACATTTATCAAGTCCGCGGGTAAACATTACTTTATCTTCAGTTTTTTTGTAAAAATGTTTGCAAGTAAAGTTAGCAAGTGTTAACAAATATATGTACACACACACACACACACACACACACACACACACACACACACACACACACACACACACACACACACACACACACACACACTAATGTATGACATCAGGGAGAGAACTCGACACTAAAGGAGCTCACTTCGGGAGACCCTACGCTCTTAACATTTAAATATCTGTGTGATAACATAGTTTCTCATTAGAATACAAGCACCAGGAAATATAATCAAACACAATAAACTCAAATCAATTCAACTCCAAGTTGAAACAAGTCCACATCATATCAATGAGTCTATCCTCTCCATCGGCGCTGCAATTTTGCAGCTTCTTCTTTGTTCAAGGGGTGTCTGCTCTACCACATGGACGGACTAATTTATTGAAAAGCCCGGACATTTAATCAAAGCAACATATGGCGGAGAACTCATTAAAAGACTATTAGTTTGGACTAAGTGTTCAATTCCAGCTTGTGGCACAGACACTTCTTCATGCCGCTTGCTGTCCTCACACACCTGCAACCACTGACATCCAGAGCACACACACGTTTCCTGCACCTGTGCAGCTGAGGTGATACGACAAAGAAAACTGTAAGAATTAATGGTGACTTTGAAAATAAAGAAGAGTGAATTCTTGAATAATTTATTACATTATGTTGACTGCATGGCATGCATCATTTAAATTCCTGTATTATTGGGAGAACTGGAGAGTTTGTGCTGTGTATTTGTGTGTGTTTGTTTACACATGAATGTCCTGGTCTGTCTCTACAAGCCTTACGGTAAAGTGTGTGAATGTGTGCACGTGTGTGTGTACTGGTGTATGAACAAGGTTCACTTTCCTGCACATCAATCTCCATATTGCCACACACACAAACACACTCCCTGCCAGCCTCCCTGTACACATGGTTCCTCCATCAATTGACCACCCCCATGCTCTGGAGTACTGTCTCACTCATCAGCTAGCAGTCCTGGGCTACGCCCCCCCCCCGACACAGCATGGGCATGGCTCCTCTGCAGAGACTCCTGCGACTCTATGTTCTTCTTTGTAGCTTACCACCGTTTAACCTTGGCCATGCCACGTGGGGAGGGGGGGTACAGGGTGAACAGATTGGTTTGGCATGCCTGATCGCCCCAGCCCTCCTCAACTATCTATCTATCTGCGCACAGAGGCAAGGGGGAGAAAAGGGAGGAGAATGAGATGGAGGAGGAAGAAGGTGGGACCATGTGGCGCTGCTTAGCCCCAGGAAGCGCTCTCAAGCCTGGGCAGCTGGGCCAGATAGACATCCTCTCCTGTTCACCCTCCACAAACACAGGCAGCCTTGTTTGGGCTGACAGCTTTCACATTGTAGGCAGCATCTCTCTATGGTTAAAAGACTGTGTGTCTCCTCAAGGGATTCTTGAAGTGTTTGTATTTTTTCTAGAGGGGAGTTGTATGGAGGAATAGAGTACAGTATTGCAAATATAAAAAAGCAAATCCTTCACTTTGCCATTCACTGTCTGTCACTATACTCTAACTTTGCGGGGGGGATTATAGGTTGGAAGACACATATGAGGTGAAGTCCAGAGCACACACATGCATTACAAGCACACATTGACAAACTCAATCTCAAATACACTCACGACTTCTATTACCCTCTTGGCCCTAAGTGGTGAGTTAAGCACAAACCTTCCTGTCTGTCATTCAGCTGATATGATAATCCAGATTTGCTGTTGTTGCCGTGGGGCCCCCTGACTCCCCTCCATAATTTAACCATTAATTCCCCATTGATGCTCCACACACAAACACCACACCCCAGCCACAGCAAGGTCAACCATTCATCTTTTCCATTACCTGCATTTACACCGGAGGCAACGTTAAGACTATTACTGCCTTGAGGGGTGAGAGCGTGTTGTAATTCTCTACCACAACAAGTCAAGTAGAGAAGTAATTCTTGTTTCCAGAATTGATCTGAATCAAGATTCTGACATAACTGGCCAAGATATGTGAAAACTGGACACACAGTCAATGAGGTTTCGCTCTTTATCTTCTCAGTTTTAGACACTTTTGCCTTAAAGAAGACCAGATTCCTATTAAACACATACAGTTCTAGTACTATGTGTTTTGCACCAGATAAAACACATTTAAATGTGAAAAAACCAAGGGGATTACAGGTCATTATGAAGGTGTGTTAAGAGTGAATGTAAAGCAATTTTCAGTAGTGGCACAAATGCATATAGTCATGCAAAGACGTGAAAAGACACAAAACAGTTGCACATTTACTCTGACTGCTGTAAATTCATATGAAGGTTCCAAGTGAGTGGAAAAAGGTTTTAAAGAGAAAAAAAATGCATGTTTATGCGAAGGCTTCATGGCTCCATGAATGTATGGAGAAACAAGGCAGCTAGCTATCTTCAGCTAACAATTGTCAGGTTGCTACATTGTCTGTTTGTGTCAAATAGGGCAAGCTAAAAATTTGCTTTGTGTTCAATATCAACACACCTTAAAGGTACGCTGTGGAGTTTTTAACCATTAGTTGTGCTATGGAGCTGTGTTTTTCGGAGTGGATCCCTGTTTTGTTTGTATCTTGTGAAGTGCAGGAGGTTGATGTACTACACAGTCCTCCAATTGAAAGTTGATGGCGGTGACATGCCAGCTAATATAGCAATGTGCCCACAATGGAAAGAAAGAAGGAGACTGCTGGATTTTTCCAAAGGTCTGCTCTGCCAATGTTTTCTGTGAAAGGAAATGCATTCAACACATTCACTAGGCCCCATGAAGACACACATTTCATTTTGGTGATAAACAGTTAATGTACACATTAAATTTGTTTTTTAAATAAAAAAAAAGCAAAAAAAAAAATCCACAAGTGCCCTTTTAAATGCTTGGTCACACCAGAAAAGGCAAAGTAGAATAAATTTGTTCTTGAAGCTTGCTGAAGCTTGTTTGGTTGGTTTGTAATTGGTCAACATCAACAAAGTTGAACTCTTCAAAAAAGTTTCAGAAGAATTTAGTTTGCATCTGCAAGCAAATTGTAGCAAATCCATTAAAGTCAATAGATTTTGCTCCAAGATTTTGCTGTGCTAGTGCGACCAAGCCCTAAGAGCATCATGAGATAAATGAGCAGGAACATCACTGTACCTCCACTCGTATCTTGCATTTCCATGTGCACCAGATCAGGGTCCACATCCACACCAGATACAGACCTGGAACACAAAAGATTTTTACATTTAATCAGAAGTTAGACTAAAACCCCATACCATTACTTTGCATTTTAGATAAGGTATCTAACTACCACAGTGAAGAAATTGAGATCTTGAATGTAGAATGTCATTGGTCTCAATTTTTAGTCCACTATTCCTAATGCGTTCATATTGGACAATTCTGAACCTCAGGATTTAAGTCCAAGACCAATGTGCAGTCTAAATGCCAATGCAGGAAGTGTCCTTTATCTCCCAAAGTGATTAGATAGGGTGTGGATGTTGGGGTGGTAGATGGGCATGCAGTGATTTTCAACTGGGAGCCCTGCGTTCTTGTCAAACCTGCAACTAACAGTAACAGCAATCTTTCCCTAACCAACTTCTTTAGTTACCTAACACTAACCATACCTTAATCATAGTTTATTTGTCATAACTACAATCTTTACCAAACTTTAACTGTATTGTAGTTGCCATATACAGATATTAAACAAAGAGGAATTTTTAAAACGTTGGTGTTTAACTTAAAAAACCTGTCATTGAATGAAATGGGGGGTTTGTAGAATCATTTAATATCAATTTTCTTCTCTGGAGATACAGATCCATATCTATTCTTGAAAATTTACATAATTTACATAAGAAAATGCAGTTCTGTTCCAGTGGTCAGGGATACTTGCACTTTGTTTGCAGTTTCAATATCTTGACAGAAGGTAGACGTATCTTAAAAATTCTTGAACTAATTTCATCACAGGTCCACAAATTAATCTCACCCCAGTGGCAGCTAGGTTTTTGAGAAATAAAATATTTCAAACTGAATGTTAGATTAAAATGTACAGTGATTACATCCTAGATCGCAATATCTGAGTGTAAACATAGTGTATCCTTTGGGCCCCTTTGATTTAGATATCTCTCTTCCTGGAAAGATGTACTCAGCCTAGCCTAGCATGCTTAAAAATCTCTAAAAATTTTTATAACCCTATTCCTTCTTAGAAGTTTACTGACATACTCTACAGTACGCTCGCTCTGTGTGCCCTTTAGTGAGTGGTAAACTGAGTAGTTAATCTGATTGGGACTTTGTATTTCAGTTTCCTTAGCTGGGTAAAGATAGAGTGGAGATTTAAAACCTCATTACTTTGCCCATAAAGAGACTTTAGGAGCAATTAGCAGGCCATGGAGGGATGAGGGAGGAAGGAAGGAAGAGAGGAACAAGGGAGAGAAGCTGGATCATAGGAAAGGCTACAGGATCTACTACTCATGGTGCAGGATGGTGATTCAGTCCTCCTTAGTTGATCTGTATGATCAGTTAGCCTGCTGATCCATGACATTCAAGAACTTCAAGAAATACATATGAGTGTTTAGTGGTGTATTGCTCCATCAAACCAATAGAAATTCAAGTTTTTACCAGGTTATGGTTTTAAGAGGTGACAATATCCATAAAGATTTAGGTTATCCACTTTATAATAGAGTTTTACATAGTTAGAGTTCATAGCAGCTGATGGTACGAAGACAAATTCAGATGACTTCCATGAAGGTTTAGGAGTCTAGTTCCAACAATGTAAGACAAAAACCTACACAAATCAGGTAATGCTCCCTATTAGCCAACAAAACCGTTTAATAGTCCCCTACCATGTAGAAAGATCAAGTGCATCGCTAGAGAAGAGCGCTGATATCGGGTGATTCTTCAAAGTTATTGATTTCATTCAATGACAGTTTTTACATGCAATGCCAACATTTTTGGTATTTTCGCTGTCTACATAATCTGTTCATGGCATGTTCAATGTAGTTAAGGATGGCGAAAGATCGTACTTATGGTAAATAAACTGCAGTTAAGGAATGGGTAAGGGTTGGGTACTAGGACAACCTTTCTTACCACTTTGCTTCATAAGTACTATTTGCATTGGCATTGAAAGTTGCCATTGCATTTAAATTGAGAGGTGCGCAATTGTCCAATACAAACGTAATTTCAAAAGTTTCACTTGCCTAGTCATTGGTGGAAAAAGTACCTTGTTTACTGGGATTTAAGTAACAGTCCTACATTCAAGTGTTTATAGTTTGCATTAAAAGTAACTGATACTGAGGAATGATCCTTGTTAAACTGTTAAAGTGGAGGGCTTAGGAGATAAAGCAGACTGTTCACTGATCACAAGGATGGCGATTCATTCCCCAGCTCCCCCATCCACATGTCAAAGTTCCTTTAGTACTGACCCCAAATTGCTAATGCATTTAGCATGCAATTAACAATTAACAAGCAAATCCCTAAAATCTAATAGGGTGAAAAACTAATGTGAAAACAGGTAATTTTTCAGGTTCCGTGAAATGTTAATTTTTGGAGTCACTAGTTTTCGCCCCATGACAATATTTACCTAACAACTTAACAAGACTCAGTCAAAACCTAGTGTATGGCTAGACCGTTGTTTACCTGTTTGCTTCTCTCCTACTATCTGTGCTCACATATACAGTAATTTAATCCAGCTGAATTTTGTGTTTCTGTTGTCAGATAACGGAACGATTATGAAATAGAGAGTGAGACGGGGCCCATTAAAACTACATGTTAACCAGCAGTGACTTCCAAGTTGCTGATCTGCACTGCTAAAATCCTGATTTTATAACCGAGACGTCATCTGACAAAATCACAAATCACAATCAGTTGGCACCACCGTCTGTAAACGCCCCCATGATGACGCAATAGAAACTGTTTGCACCAATTCAATTTAAGAGCAACAACCGGGCAATGGGGAAACTCCAACACTTGGCCGGCTGACAATGGTGTAACTTCAGCACTCAGTCATGTGGCATTTGGCTGATCAATGGTGTAACTTCATCATAGACTCACTCAGTCAGTCAGGCACAGACATTCACGTTTATAGGGCTGTCCCCGCTGTTGCGGTCCAGCAAAAAAAAAGTACTGTTACTTACCAGTACTCCCCTTCCATTACTTTAAAGTTTTCCAAACTGGAAATAGTAAGGGAAAGTAGCAGCACATTAAAACCTAGCAACTTAATATACTTGGCTATTTCTCTTGTGTTAGAAAATAATTGCAACTGCAAGATGAAGTGAATGTCTGTTGTTGTGATCAGTGTTTTGTCTATAAAATATATGTAGCCTATATATGCAAGGGCTTAGGCCAGTTGCTATTGGTAAGGGTAATCTAAAGGTTGACTTGGTAATATAATTGTTTGAACAAAAAAGAGCAGTTAGGTAATGAGAAAGAATCCTGGGTAACAGAGAAAGAAAAGGACTAGAAAAAAACTCATCATTCATTTTTCTGCAGGTTAACTAGCTGTTGCCTGTTAAAATACTCATAACCATCGGTTCCCATGTTTCCTGCTGAAGCATCCTTGAGAACAAAGCTTTGAACCTCAGCCTTCACGCTCAGTGCAGGTTACTTGAGCTAAACGTGTCAGCTGCATGCTTGAAATGCAAATACATAAGACTAAAGGTGAAAGCACACTCTGCACCAGCAATACATCATATATTCATTCTACAAACGTTTTGGTCCAGTTAGAGCTTCATCACAGCCTAAATGTTTGGGATTTCCTCCTGCTTTGGTCAGGGAAGTGAAAATAGACAGACTGAGAGGGCTGAAGGGAGGCAGGGGAAATGAAATGAACAACAGACATGACTGCTAGAGAGATAGGGGGTTTGATAAATAAAGAAAGGAGAATTGCTGTAGAGGAGAAAGAGGATGAACATGCAACATGCTGCAAAAACATCCTCCCTGAGCTGGAATTCCGTGTCATCCCAGTTCTGGTTTCATTGTCATTCGATTACGCTTTAATCCATATGCTTTTCATTTCATTTCATTTCATATTTATTGTCTGTCATCAGACATTTGCTTTTGTGTTTAGTTGTCATTCTTTGAGATGCCAGTTCAATTTCAAAACGGCTATTACTTTTCATGCAGGACGACAAAGAAAAACTTTACTGCCCGGGATCACAAAAACAAGGTCCACCTGAACACATTTGGCCAGACCACCCCAACGATAGAATGGTTTTGATGTAATGTTTTTTATGTGATTTATGTGCGCTGCCTGCCAGACTCCTGTCTTCTTGTTGCTTTTAGGAGCAAACGACAAGCTAACTCTGTCTCCTCTGACCACACACATGTATGCACAGGCATGTCCACACATAACTACTTTTTTACTGGAGTCTCAGAACAGGTCGTAACCTTACAGTATGTGCAGGCCTAAATACCTGAGTGTGCGTTTGCTCCAAGCTGTTTTATCTGAGCCAAATAAAATACAACAGTATGCGGTTAAGTTTCAGAGTAGTAGGGATTAAGTGTACATTGTAAAATAAGCATTTGATGTCCTACTTCCTTGATCCAGCTTTAGCCAGACCATATAAAAAACTTTTGCTGGATTCAAATTTAGGGTATAATGAAATCCAGATGTGAAAAGTAAAATGTTGGTGAACCTTGAAGGAATGGTTTAACAGTTTAGGAAATATGCTTATTTTGTTTTATTTCCAAGAGTGACATGAGAAGATTGATATCATTGGCATTAAGTTGTTTTGGCTAAAGAGTTAGCTGACAGTTTCCTATGTTCACACGCTCACTCATGGAGCAAGATCAGCTTTCATTAGTAGTCGTGTCTCTGACTGCCTGATGAATCTACGTCCAGTATTCACTCTCCTTTTAGCCATAGCTTGGCTTGGTCAAACTCCTGAGAAATAAGTCTATCTCTTTAGTTGCTTAATGTTTCATTATGTTCACCAGCTCATCCTTAACTTTGTCTGTCTACTTTTTGGTGCTTGGCAGGTACTGTAATGTACATTGGGATTATCAGAATTTTTCCACTGAAGTATTAGAGTCTTTCTCTGCCAAAACAGTAAAGTTTTTGGTCATAAAACCAAAACAATAGGCTGAAACTTGGTAAAAAGCTATATGAAGCTGAAAGGAAACTGCAGTTAGTGATAATTCTTTGTGGGTTTGTCAGTATGAGCGACATACTTAGATAGTCATTGATCCACTGTGCATGTAAAAATAGTTCAGCTTTTTGCATGGAGCTAGAGTTGGAACATGGTATATCTAGCTTAGCATAGTTGTTGTTCAAAGTTGAAAAGCAACAGCTCTAAAGCTTGCTAATCAACATCTTGCTTATGTAAAAGAGTACTCCACAGATTTAGCATTGCAGTCTTATCACATTGTTGGACTCATGATGTACAGTTTAAAAAAAAGGATCAATCAATGCAGCAGAACCACAGATACTGACACAAATTTTTTCTTCCTTGTCAAAACATGGTGCCTATATTACGTCCAATGCAAATGAACCCGCAACAATTCAATCATAGATTCAGGTTTGTTATGCTAGTAGTGTCTAACGTAACCTTGAGCCACTAACCTTAAGCAGAGATGAGGAGAAGGCTAAACAGGTCACTTCTTTCTAACTCCATAGCACCAATGTACCATTTTTTCATCTTCAGACTTGTAGTCTTCAGACCCAACTGACGCTGACACACATTTTGGTTACGATTCAGTGTAAGAAAAAATTGATGAGAGAGGTCAGAGGAGACTGGCCAGGCTGGTTGGGACTAACGGTAACTCAGACAACCACTGAATACACAACACACTGAACCGTTGCAGAGAACCATGTCTAATTCCACTCCTGTTAGCCAAGAACAGAAATCTGAGGCTGCAGGGGGCACAGCCTCGTCAAAACTGGACAGATGAAGACTCAAAAACGCAGCCTGTTCTGATGAATCTGGATTTCTGCTGAGGCAGTAGATGGTAAGATCAGAATTTGTCATCAACAGCATGAATTCATGGACCCAACCTGCCTTGTGTCAATACAACCAGGCTGCTGCAGGTGGTGTAATGGTGTGGATAATGTTTTCTTGGCACGCTTTGGGGCCTGTTAATAGCAATCAATCATCATTTGAATACCACAGCCTATCTAGGTATTGTTGCTGACCATTTGTGGCCACAATTTACCATCTTCTAATGGCTATTTCCAGCATGATAAAGCACCGTGTCACAAAGCAAAAGTCGCCTCAAACCGTTTTTTCGAAGCTAGTTGGTCTACTGCTTTGGTCTACAATTAAATACCACAACAAATACTGGATAGATTGCCATGAACTTTGGTAAAGATGTCCATAGTCCCAAGAGGATGAACCCAAAGACATGAGATTGATCCTCTCATCTCACTCTCAGAAAGAAAACAAATAGGTGTATTTCCCAAAATGTTAAACTGTTCCCTTAAACCATGATTTAAAGTCAGATTAAAATAACTCTCTTCATTACAGGAGTCAAGGTTTACGTTGCACATTCAGATCCCAGTTATGATTGAGAGTATGTAACTTTAGTCTAAAGTAGGAAGGCCCTCTTTCCTTCCTGGCCCCCTCCTTTCTCTCCCCCACTTTCTAATTTTTTACAGCACAGTGTGTGGATGATTTGTGCGTTAGAGTTGGTGGTATAAATCAGATGTGTCTGGGATGCGAACCAGCTCATTTACTATCGACAGTGAGAGGAAACACCTTCCTGACCTTCAGAAGATGAGAAAGAGTGTACTCAATTGTATTTAAATGTAGCACATTTGAGTAGATCATCTTACAATAACGCATATTGGACAGGAAGGAGCAGGAAGAAACAAAGTTAAGAGAGGAAGCAGAGGATGGAAGGAAGGAGACAAAGAGGGAGAGATACATGATACAAGATAACATCAAGGCGAGCGTGGGGAGGGGAAGGATCTGAAGAGATAGCTCTCAAGATGTGAAATATTACATGTGTCCATATACCTCCTCTGCCACTGCAGCCAAAAAAACGGTTCTGCTGCATAAACTCCATTGCTTACGACCAAAATCCTATTCAAATTTCTAGTTTAAAAAAAATTGATGTAGAATTTTTTTTATTAATTTGATTTATTAGCATCTGGTATATACAGTGGCATGAAAATGTTTGGGCACCCCTGGTCATAATTTCTATTACTGTGAATAGTTCAGTGGGCAGAAAATGAACTGATCCCCAAAAGGCATGAAGTTAAAGGTGAAACATTATTCTAACATTCTAAGCACGATTAGTGTATTAATTTTGTTTGGTACAAGTTAATGGGAAAAACAGGAAACGGGTTCGGGCATCCAGAGAGATTTGAGCGTTCAGAAAACTTTTACTGAGGTCTCAGACCTTCATTAGCTTGTTAGCGGCATGGCTTGTTCAAAGTCAACGTTAGGAAAGGCCAAGAAATGCAAATTTCAAAGCTTTATAAATACTCTGACTCCTCAAACCACGTCCCAACAATCAGCAGCCATGGGCTCATCTAAGCAGCTGCCTAACACTCTGAAAATAAAATAATTGATGCCCACAAATCAGGAAAAGCTATAAGAAGATAGCAAAGTGTTTTCAGGTAGACGTTTCCTCAGTTCGTAATGGAATTAAGAAATGACAGTTAACAGGAATGGTGGAAGTCAAATTGAGGTCTGGAAGACCAAGAAAACTTTCAGAGAGAACTGCTCGGAGGATTTCTAGAAAGGCAAATCAAAACCCCTGTTTGACTGCAAAAGACCTTCAGGAAGATTGATCAGACTCTGGAGTGGTGGTGCACTGTTCTACTGTGGAGCCACACCTGCACGGATGCGACCTTCATGGAAGAGTCATCAGAAGAAAACCTTTCCTGTGTCCTCACCACAAAACTCAGTGTCAAAAGTTTGCAAAGGAACATCTAAACAAGCCTGATGCATTTTGGAAAACAAGTCCTGTCGAAATAAAACTTTTTTTCACTGTGTCAGGCTTTTGTTTACAAAGAAATATTTCCAGCATGTAATGCCCAATAAAACTACACTTGTTATCTGACTGCTACAATATACAAGTTCTTCATTAAAAAAAATGATAGTAACTTGAGACTCGAAGGCAAACCACTCCACTCCTCCCACCCCTCCCTCTCCCTGCTCTGTTATGCTCTGCCCTGCTTTCCACCTACACGACCTGGCGTGGTCGCTGTCTCAGCTAATGCAGGGATCAGGAGCTTGCTAGCTTCCAGCAGCTAATACTAGCTTTAAGCCTCAGTGAAAGAGGAACAGTAGACCAGAAGCAAGTGTTCACATATTGACTGACAGCCATGAGCTCCCACCCGTGACTTTGGCCTTCTCTGATTGGTTAGAAGGGCGAGGCTCACTCACAAACTTTAGAAGGGAATATCTTTGCAGCGCTGCCAGGCTGTTCAATGAGTCTGGGTCATAGAAGCCTTTCAACAGCAACTCTCCACATTAATATATGTTTTGGAGCATATTTCATCTAAAAAAATGCTAGAAAAAAGTAACATACTGTAGCTTTAATATTTCTTTTTATGTAAACAAACAAAGTAAAAAGTTAACTGGTGAGGTTTAAAGTTGTTGGTAAGTGTATTTTTTCACTTTGGAGAGAGATAGGTTTGCTGTTTCCCCCTGCTTACAGTCTTTATGCTAAACTAGGCTAACCGCGTCCCGAATCCACCTCTGTACTAAAGAGTAACTTAACACTCCCTGTTTATAGTAATTTAACTTCCTTCCTTGCTGCAGTGATCTAGACGTGTAGGGAGTCAAGGGACTCAGTGCACTATGACATCACTATTGGATATCTTCTAAAACCTAAACCAACCAATTACCAATTACTGTTGCTTAAACATTTCTGTTTATGTACAGATTAGACAAATGAGATACATGTGTGAACTGGGGAGCTTTAGAGGTGCTCACTCCATGAAAGCAAGGAAAAAGTGTATTACTGAAAATGTTGCTCTATAACTTTCACCTACCTTTTATCGACTTTAGCTATGAAGGCCATGTATATGTACCAAGGTCTTGCAGATACCAAGAAGGACAACTTGTATTGTATAATCTTTGAAGTATAGTAGTTGAAGTTCTAAGAAGTATAAAACCTCTGCGTTCTAGTATTCAAGTTAGACACTCCAAACATTGAGCTGAGGTCTTGATGTCCTTCTAAATCAATAATGAGAAAATAAAGTTTAACTGACCAGAAGACTCTCTCCTTGGTCACCCGCTCCTGAAGCAAAGTCCATTTGCGGCCCAGGTCTGTAGAAGCAAAGAGCTGGATACAAAACAGAGAGAAGACCCCAATTAGACAGAAAAAAACCCACACTCAAAACACATAGCATCAAATTAAAGCGCCAACCCAAGTCCTATTTCTAGTTGTATCCTGTACAATGGAGGATAAATCAAGAGTCTGGAAAAAAAAGTTCACTCAATCAAGCTACTGAATTTCATGGTTCACCAAGTTAAGAGTGAGTTCAATTAATTATTAATCATAGCAGGTTTTGTGTGTTTGTGTATTAGAGAGTGTGCCTATGGCTTATATTTTATGCGCAGTGAGAGGGAATGTGCATTTGTAGTATAGTGTGTGTGTGTGTTGCCTAAGCTTGTATGGTATTGATCGCACCCAAAATGAAAGTCTATTGATTCCCGAGCACAAGGTATCCTTGATGTTTGAAAAGCACATTGGAGCTGGTAAAATGATTTCACCACACAAATTACCATACAAAAACAAACATTTTTATGAAACTGTGAGACATTTTCTCAATGCTTGTCATTGACAGAGATATTTACATTTACTTATTTGGCAGACGCTATTATCCAAAGCGACTTTAGGAACAACCCTAAAGCTTCGGCATAGTAGGAGACCTTGAAGTAAGTATTAAGCACTAAATCTGTTCATTTAGCCAAAGTGCAAGGAGATCAGGTAAAGAAATGCACAGTAAGTCCGAGTTGGGCATGTTAGGATGTTAGAGGTGTTGGGAGAGGAGGTGCTCTGGGAAGAGATGAGTCCTTAGGAGATTCTTGAAGACAGAGAGGGACGCCCCTGCTCTGATAGCATTCTGTAGCACATTCATCGGTGTTTTTTAAGGCAGTACATTTTGTCTACATACCGCTCATAACAGCCTTTCTTGCTCAGGGTCATCAGAAAATCATCAGCAATCAAACCCATTCCTCAATAACGTTCCAAATGCACATCTAACTGTGGAAAAGAAAGGCCAAGGCTGACTGATAGAAATCTGTCCCTACCCTCGCAAACCTCATTAATTCACATGTTCTGCTACACGTCCTCCCATCATCCTCTAGCTAAATGATTTTTTTGTTCTGATTGAATGGATTCCTTGCTTCCATCTGCAGCCTGCCCATATGGAACAGATTAAACCCTAATTGAATTTCTTGTTTAATTATGTGTAAATTATTAAAGTTGAGGAGGAGTTGAGCTGGGTCAAACTTATGAACTATTGGACCTAATGTCCCACCTCTATCTTTCTAGCTCAATTTCCACTTGACAGTACACTTTTCAATTAGAGTGTGTGTAGATGTATGTGTGAACCCTGAGACAGTGTACTTGTCTTTGCATTCAGAGTTGTGAAATACTGACAGAGATCAATTAATTATTGAATTTGACATTTTAAAGACTTAATCGGAACATGCTTTTTTATTACTTTCATTGCGTTTAACCTTTATTTGACAGTCGACAGTAGCAAGTGACAGGAAACACGGAGAAACAGAATGGGGGTGACACGCAACAAAAGTCAGTGGTAGGATTTTAAACATAGAATATGATTATATTGTTTGTGTCATAGACACTATGAGGATAAAGTTTTCTCACTCTGTTGGTTTTCTGTTCTTTACAAATTATTATTTTTTTGCTTTCTAAAATAACAACAAACTAAGCTTGTACAAAAGTAACAAACCTCATAGAAATGATGCCTTTATATTGGGAATTTATCTGTAATGATAAGGAGAAATGGATCTTACTGACAACACTAATAACTGAAAGTTAGACAGGTGTGAAGGAACAAGCTGTATCATAAGGAGTAGTTCAATATTTTCATGGCTTCACTGTTTGAACAGAGGTTTGTTTCTCTATGCTGTTTGATAATAAGATACTTTGCTCATTGTAATGACAAAACAAAACATTTAGTTCATCCTTTGCTAGTGCCAGAAACAGTGAAACCTGTACGTTACAAAGCAAAGCAGCGTTTTCCAACCTTTTTGGCTTGTTGTCCCTTAACATGAACAACTGTCTACTTGTGGCCCCTAATCGCAGGTTATGGTCTTAGTGTGTCTGGACATAACATGTAAGCAATTCAACCAAAGAGTTATTTTTCCTTCGCAGATTGTTTCAATTGACATATTTTTAGAGGCTCAAAGAGGTAAAACAGTCTAGTATTTCGCAAGAACAAAGCAAAAGATAGAGAAACATGAGAAAAAATAAACATAAGTTTGTGTAACGGGGAGTTTTTTTTTTCTTTTTTTGTCCCTTTAATCTTGAAACCCCTTGGCATGTCCTTGACTCCCAGATTGGGAACTACTGCTGTAAAACAATCAAATGCAGTGTAAATCAAATGCAGATGTTTAATTTGATGTGTATTAATGCCTCAAAAATATTAGATATATTGATATGAAGCTGTCAAATAAGTGTGTGTACCGACAGTTTGTGTTTTCATCCTGCAGCTCCTCTTCTTCAGTGCTGCAGGCTTTAATGTCTCACCAATTGAATCATCTCAGGGTCTCCCGGCAACAAGACATAAGTAATACATAAGACAGCAATGTGATGCCTTAGCCTTAATGTTTGCTGGAACTAGACTGACATATTAGAATTATGGAAGCAATAAACTCCAATTTGTAGCCGAGAGGGCCGGATGGAAAACAGCAGTGCATGACTTGGAGAGCTATGTAGCAGAATCTGCTGTACAAGTGTGTAACAAACACTTAAGAATCCTCCTTCGCAGTATAATTGTCAGTAATAATTAGCCCATTTTAACACTTTTATTAACACTGCCAATTTTATTTAGATGGGATTTCAAAACACCGCAGTGAGGCAATCCCTTTTGGAAGCAGCATTGCTACTAGTTTTGGTACATTTCTCAGTAGCATTCAGGTAGCTTAGCTACAATCCCTGCTAACTACTGAAAATTATCTAATGTGTCCAGTTGCAAGTTATTTTACCCAGGGGTTAAAGTGGTCCTGAATGATCCGGAACGGTGTTTCGGCACCTTCGACTAAGAAGTAAATAAATCTGATCGGCAGTTTCATACATAATAATGTCAAGCAGGTTCATTTTTTGTTTGCTGCAGCCTGGCGTTCCTTCCAGTTGAAGCCATCGAGATATTCAAATTCAAAGTCAAATTCAAAACTGCTTAATGGCATGAAAGTTTCAAAAACAATGTTGCCAGTGCATTAAAATACAATTAACCATGTACACAATAACTGAAAAAAGTACAAAAGAACAACATCAAGATCTATATATTAATTATATATTTATAGGTCTATTATATGTGTATACCTCAGGTTGTGGCATGCTGACATATATTGGGCAGCAAGATATGCCCTGTCTCCTTCTCCTAGGGCTATTTTCTTTGTCTCAACCCCACCTGTCAAACAGTGACCCCATGTCTGTTTTCTTCCAGATGCCATGACTTTTTGCATCTTCCTTGTTCGATTGCCAGTTTATGGTCACTGAGTTTATACTTGTTCAGGATCTGCCTCTGCTTTCTATCTTTGACAGTCAAGAGATATTCTACCAATTCATAATCTCTGTTTAGGGACGGAAGTTCTTTCCAGAGTTTCAAACAGGTGTCTGAAAAAAAAAATTGTGTTATAATATGGTTTCCTCTGATTGGTGTTTGGAAAGCAGTGTTTTTGTGAGACTGGTCAGTGTGTTTGAGAAGGGATAGTTAGTCTCAGCACCAACTGACATAGGAGCAGCAAATTGATCCATCTGGACAGCAAGTTCATTTATATATACATACATAATAATGTCACACTTAAATTGCAACCTTAACGAACACCTCTTCTCTGGGTGAAGAATTCAGTTTGTTTGTCTCCAATTTCAACAGCACACCTTTTTTCCAAATACAGTGATTTAATCAGATCATATATTTTGCCACCTATACCACAAGTACGTACCTGAGTCATTCATGCCAAATAGAGTCGAAAGCTTGTTTGAAATCAATAAAACATGCAAATATCTTACCTTTTCTTTGTTAGGTGTACGTTTGTTAATTGAAGTGTGAAGAGTATGTAGATAATTGGTGGTGCTGTGTTTTGGTAGGAAGCCAATTTGATTTTTACTCAAGGTGGAGTGTTTGTCAAAGAAGTATAGTATTTTTTTCTGTAGAATGCTACAAAATAATTTACCTAGATAACTACTGACACAGAGGCCACGGTAGCTACTTGGGTCTGATTTATCCCCACTCTTATAAATGAGTTAAAGGAGCCCCATGCACCAGATATCAGGAAAATATCCTGACTGTAATATGATATTGAACATCTTCAACACTGCACCCTGCATCTATGGGTTGCTGTTTTTTTAAATTAATTTTAAATGCTGTCTGGACCACAGGCTTTCCTTGACTGGAGAGAATTAATTTGTGTGGTCAATTCTTCACAAGTAATTGGGAAATCGGGGGGGTCTGTCTTTAATTGTTTTTTTTCTAATATTTGGTGATTTTCTTTTATAATATATTGATCAATAATTAATTTGATTTATTGGTATGTCTTTGTACAGATATTCAAAATGTACTCTCCAGATGTCAGCTTTTTGGATTTTGTAATGTCAGTTGTTGCTTTGTATTGAAGTTGTTCAACATATCCCAAACTTGATTTTGGTTAATGACATTCTCAATTTCTTTAAGTTTTTTGTGGGTATTATTTGGTTTTTTGTTCCTAATTTTACTTTTATATTTATTTAAAATTTCATTGTACCTGATCAGCAAAGCTGGGTTGTTTGGTTTGCGGTGCTTGTCATTTGATATTTTTCTCAGGTCTTTTCTGATCACCTTGCATTCTAGATCAAACCATTTGTCAACATTTTGCTGTTTATCAGGCTTCTGTTTTTGTTTAAAGAGGTCAGCTTTAATAGTTTCCTTCTGAAATATCGCACTCGTACTGTCAGTAGCCTTGTTTACAACATCTCTAGAACAGACATATTGATTTTTTTCATATATTGATATGTCACTCATCAGGTCATGTGAGTTTAAGGCCATAATGATTTTGTCTCCACTGTCCAGGGCCCATCTGTAAGTAGGATTGAATTTCTACAGCTTACTGGGCTCCCTTTTTTTGTCACTCATATGACCTGATAGTTTAAAGAACACATTTATTTGGTTGTGGTCTGAAAGGGAGGATTGCTGTCTGACAGTGAATGCACTGATAGTAGAGGGGTCCATGTCAGTGAGTAGTCTACTACACTAGAGCCAAGAGCAGAGGAGTATGTGAATCTCCCTAAAGAGTCCCCTCTGAACCTACCATTAACTATGTATAGGCCTAAGGCCTGACAGAGATAGACTACCTCCCTGCCACTTTGATTTATTTCAGTGTCAAGGTTGTTTCGTTGGGTGATGGTCGGTCTGGTAAACAGAGGAGACTGACCAAACACATGGTTGTTGCCATGTGGGTCATTTGTCCTCAGGTTCAATTCCTGTTCTTCCATTCAGATCTCCAGTTCGAAGCACATTTCCCTGGGCTTGGAAATGGGCGGTTTTCTGGATGGAGATTTTCAAAAATGTCTGCTTCCAAATACTATATACCATACTATACCAAAATAGAATGTACCAAAATACTCACTCAACAAATCAGAAAGTAACGTCACCCCAGAGTCCTGCCCCCACACTCAAAACACATTCTTTTTCTCATCCATAGTCGGACTGGCCATTGGGCATATCGGGACAAATCCCAGTGGGCTGCCAAGTCTTTGAGCCAGCGTATCAGCCTTGTCAGTCTCTTTACCCACCATCTCTGTGGCTGTCATTCGGGATGCCGATGAGATCGCGCTGCGTATGTGTTCTGGGACCAGACCATTAAGTAGCCTTAAATTACATCACAATAAAATGAGTGCATTTCTTTATCATATTACTTAACATGAACACAACTTCAAAAGAAGTTGTAATTAATCAGAATCTTCCTTTAAGAGCAGAATGTTCTGTGCATATGAAACACTGACTAAAAGTGACACTGTTGAAATCAAGGTAGAAAAGTGTATACAAACGGACTTACGCTGTTGTATATGCTGTAACTGAATCCAGCCTTATTATTAAGAGTTTCCTGCTGAAAGCGAGGTGAGATTGCAACATGTTTTCAATGTGAAATGCGATATCCAAGTGTGTGTGTGTGTGTGTGTGTGTGTGTGTGTGTGTGTGTGTGTGTGTGTGTGTGTGTGTGTGTGTGTGTGTTTGTTTGGATATAGCCACTGTTCTGTTTATTTCGCTTGCATAAGAAGATTTGCCCTCTAGCTGTATTGTTGTATGGTAAATCACACATCAAGTTTTCTCTGAGGTTCGTTTTCTGCTGGTGCAGGTGTAGATTGAAATTTAATGCATTGCTGCACTGCCAGCAGAGATGTCTTGCTGGTGTAACATCAGTGCTGTGTTGCTGTTCCTTCTTTCAGCTACAGAATCAACTATTTATTGTGATGTTTCTGCAGCACCATGATACCCACCCTGCCCTCCTTGCAGTAGGCAAGGATCTTGTCTTCTTCCTTGGGGTGGAAGATGAGTGTGTCTGGGGTGAAGGCGATGGACTGTCGCTGGAAGGAGGAACCTTCATCGGTGCTGATAAACAGCATCTGATCCCTTTCATTTATGGAGGAACCCACCAGCACTACCTGTAAGAGAGACAGACAGGAAAAGGGATGGGAAGAAAATAGAGGTCACAGGTGAAACAGACGGTAATGTCTTGTAACGTATTCGTCACTCAGTCAGCAGTCTGTGGAAGACACGCAGAGACGCTATCCTACTCATATCATTTCTTGTCTATATTAATTCCCCTGCTGGCACTGAAAAAACTGATGAATATAAATGCATGCATGGCCATCCACGGACATTTATTCAAGGCCATTCTCCAGGCCATAAGAACTTTCTATCAGTCTTACAGGCTGCTTAGACCGTGGCAACACTGTATTGATTATCTATTCAGAGTTTTATAGCTCATCAAGTGAAGGTATTAAACACAGGGCACACCAGGACCTGCCAACCTACCAATCACAATTATGTCCTGGGCACTCAGGAGTAAGGCTACCAATAGGGGTGATCGATAGGAACTATTGAACCAGTCACATTCATTAGGAGTTCATGAGAGGTGGGAAGCTGTCCAATGAGGCTTTCTAGGTGTTGTTGTTTATTATCATCATGATGATGTTTGCAGCTTGTCTGTACAGAAGCACTTCTTATAGCAAAGGGACCTTTTCAACTGTTTCTTCAGTGAACCAAATAATTCTAAACATCTGTTTCATTCAGTTGCTAAGGTTTTAGATTGATGGATGCAAAGAAGTAAAGAGGCATATGTGCATAAAAGGAAAGTGCTGTCTGTAATGATTATTTAAAACATTAATTATGCATGTTATGCATGCACACAAATAAGCAGTAGAAAGAACTCCGTGATAGACATTAAAAAAGAAATGCTTTCTTTTGGGCAATTTTAGCCTCATTTGCGCTCCTGTGCTTTCACTTATTCACAAAAACTCTTGATCTATACACCGTTTCGTCCTTGACTCCCCAAGGAACCATAACCATGTCAAAAGTACAGTTTTTGCTATCGTTTCTCAACGGGGAAATAGCCACAGGTTGGGGGAATTTAGTACTCTAGCATTTAGAGAAGACAGGCTTTGTCTTTGAGTGCTGGTGCCTGAACCCGGGTGAAACATCACTTCACTAAACTGGACTCCCCCACACCTGGCCCAAGACATAAGCAATAGCTGCTGAGGGCCCCATCATCACCAGGCAGCGCCAAAACAACCAAATAACAGTGATGCATTCCGTACAATTTGTGTCCAAGTTTAAAGATTAATGTTTCATCAAGTTTAAAAAAAAAAAAAACAATCAGTAAGAGGGAACATTGGACCTGAATATTCCTGGAATGTTATCTTTTTTCAGTTATATTGCTCAAACAATCTATTACAGGCAGATTAATACTGTAATATTTTCAATTACTATTATAACTGTAGCTGTATTCGTGTCTTTAATTATTTTTCATTGTTCCGGTCCCTGATCTGTCTGAGATTTCCAAACACATTTCTGTAAATTCTTGCTCCTTCCTTTCTCTCTCTCCTAGTAATAAAAGCTACAACATCAAGTTCGCACTCACACAAGTGTGACCCTTGCCATACATTCAACTCTGAAGCTATAGCTGAGTCATTTCGTTGCTATAATAGAGAAATAAAATGAAAATGAATTTTTTTTTGCCTTGAGACACACCAGCTAGCAGGTACTGTAAGTATGTGCACACACAGCTCCTTTTCAGTGTTCTCGTCATGACTACAATTACGCAGCGTGTATAGCATGCCTCACATCTTGCTGGATGCAGTACTTGAGAGCTGAGTGTGTTTGTGTGTAACTCGTGCTTGTTCTGAAGACACTTCCTAAGCAGCATAGTCAATTAAAGGCTCAACGTTTGTTTGGCTGCCAGAGGAAGGCCAACAAGGACAAGCAGTGGAGTGGCGAAGTCAGAAGAGCAGGAGGGGAGAGGTGCAGAGGAGTGTATTATTTTTCTTTATATAACATTCTTTCTTTTTCTTTATTTTGTGAATGTGAAATGAGCATGTCTGTATTTGCACATGGGTGCTGCCCACAGTGTTGCGCTGTTGAAAGCCAAGCAGCTCCACTAGAAAACTCATGGTTCAGTACCTTGCTCAAGGGCACCTTTAGAATATTTGCTCAGTTTTTTTCCAGTGGATTTAGGGATTTAACAAACACTCCCCCAGTCGAAATCCTGCATTTCTGCCTATTTAAAGCCACTGGTAATGATAAGAATTGGGAAGATCCTGCTGTTGGCAATGGAGCATTTTTTTGTCCGAATAGCAAAATCTTTAACTTCTACAGTATAAACCCTTACTTAATGCACATGTCTCACTGTGGTTTCTCTACATGTCCCTCTGGAGCAGGACCATCAACCAGGTCAGCCTGTCTCCGCCAATATATTTCTATTTAAAGGACATCACTCAGTTTAACCTAGTTGAGCTCTGACAGCTGGACATGCGCAGGAGACACACACAGGCGCGCGCGCGCACGCACAGGCCGCCGACACACACCACATCACCAAACACTGACTGACAATGTACTGTGAGACAAAGAACAGTAGAAAAAAAAAACAGTTTAATTCACGCAGCAAAAATGTGTGTATATACTGTACGTGCTGAATTTTTAAAAATGTAACCTTATGGATATGTTAAGAAGGAGGAAGATGTTATTTAGAGTATATGTGTTATAAATGATGTTATAAATCATATATGTCCGTATAATTAAATGATACCCACTGACCCATGACAGCCTGAAACAGCTGAACTTATGATTGCTTCTGAATTTGCCAGGGATGCTTCGAACACACTGTCAGTGCTATAGTGTTTGCAATCCAAGTTACAAAAAGTAAATAAATAAATAAAAGATACAGTATGTTGACGGTTTCAAAGGGGCACTCCATTGACTTTGTATATGAGGTTCAGGGCCGTAGCTACCATAGAGGACACTGAGGTCAATTTTTTTCCCCCCTCTTCTCTGCTTTTTAGCAACGAATGAATAAAGGCTGCCTGGCAGTGTCAATAAGACTTTGAAACAGCATTTTGACTTTCATGTTGTAAAATGTAATTTACAGAAAAATATAAGTGAAGCATTAACTGAATAAATAAAATCTTCAATGATCAATGATAATCATGTATATTTCATTGTTTTTTTAGGTTTTCAGATCAGCTTATGAATTCTCATAAAATGGGTTCAGCAGGTTCTCATGTTTGGGCTAAAAAAACCACTCGAAAACACACTGAAATATCCTTTTCAGTTGCATTATGGGAAATGTGGGCTCCAGTGTTTTCGGAGCTTGACTAAGACTAAAAGTCAGGATATCTCTGCCTCTGTTGGCTGAATTTTGACCATTCTTTCTTTAATCTGTCTGCCAGTGCCCCAACTTTATGGAAGTGCAATACCAAGTCACTGAAACATTCCTTTAAGCTTTTTCATTTATAACTGTATTTTCAGTATAGTATTGAGACTGCAGCTGAAAGCACTTTCAATTGATTTAAAAACTAAAAGCCTGAAACATTTTACAGTGTACTCTTTGCTCTGATGAAAGAGGTTTGCTTGCATGTGATTTAAAACACCAATTCCCAACCCTTTATGGTTTAGGGACCCTTTTAAGCCAAGCAATGCCTACTTGAGACCCCCCATCACAGGTTTGGTCCTTGAGCTGTGACCATTTCAACATAATTTTGTGTGGCAGAAAGCATTTTTCTTCTCCTTGTTTAACTTGTTAAAGATCTTGCAACCCCTCAGTTTTATATAGTTACCATGGAAATAATTAAAAAGACTTTGAAAAATGGAGCTGGTGGGTTTGTAAAAAGGATACAAGTTTGTCGGGTTCCAAATAAGTTTCCAGAAATGCACTGACTCCCTAACTGATGCACTCTCAGTCTTCTGACGCAGTAACGTGACTTGCCAACAAGTGGCACTCTTGTCAAACTGTAGGCATGCGTTCATATCTTCATACTAAAGTTGAGCCTGAGTTTGAGTCATCAACTCACAGATAAGACTCTGAACTTTTTTGAGAAGCGACAAAAAAAAAGAGTAGTGGAGAAGAGCAGACAGACACTAAAATTCCTCTCCTGTAGCACAAGATATGGTCCTCCACAATCAAAGGACTTTGATACATTCTTCCCCCGTAACGATTTCCTCCGAGTAATAACTCAAGCTTTGGGAAGCACAGTACTGCTATTGTGCACAGCAGATAAAAGCAGGCTCCAAACTTCCTGTGTCTGCTCTGGAGACTGTGGGGGTGTCACACATTACGGGAACTTACAGAAACAAAACTCGGATCATTTTAATCCGCAAACGGCTTAAACACCAGTGTGGCTTTCCAGAGTGGATGGCGAATCCGTGCGATGTTTGATAATCTTTCGATCACAGTCATGCTGAGAAAGGCAGATGCTCCCTGAAGATACACAAGTCCTGCTGTGTTGACACACATCTGAAGGTATCAGCCCTATAATCTATTATAAAACCACACAATCTACTTAGCAACGTAGAATAGTTTCGAGGTGTGCTGGCGTGCGTTCAGAGCATGAACAGCATGGAGGTCTATGGGTCAGAGGGGGATAAGAACACTTGCGTACATTATTTCTGTATTGCATGTCACAATTTAATGCTGCTTGCTTATGTGACTGATAAAAGCCTTGCAGGTCTTGAGAATGGAGAAAGCTTGTACATGATGCACACACATGCACAAATGTAGCGGCATATCAGACACACTTGGAGAGTATGAAATATGTACATACATGTGCATAAAGCTGCAGGTGCATAAGGTGTGCCCATTGAACTGAATATGCCTCAATGTTAAATTTTAAATAAACTGGTTTATATGTTCTGGTTAAAATAGGGGTTCCTACCTTATCCTACCTTATTTTTTACTGTAATAGAATCACAAGAAGATTGACAAGATATGTGGCTCATGACGCACTCAACTCTGAACCTTGACCTACAAGTTCAAAATCTGTATCCCATTCTTTTGGGAATGACAGGGAGTGATGATGGAAGATGCAGCACAGAGAGGCCACAGGTAATTCCAGGTAATTAGCTCAAAAATAGCCTGTAAAGTTACACAGTTTACTATTCAGATTCTTTTGCTGATTCATATCTGTCCTTTATGGCCTATTAACAATTGTTCCATGACCTGGAAATGGCCCACAACCTGGGGTCCTTGTTTACAACCTGACTGAGTGTATCTACTAGTGTATCTTAATCCACTGCACCTTATTCTAGTGATGTCGCCATGTTCCCAAATCTCCACAGTTATTTTGGGGAGTGCAATGTTATTATAACTGGTTGTTGTAATAAATCAGAATATTTTTTTTCATTGACACCTAGGTCTACCCACATAAACAGACACGTACACAAGCATACCAGTAGCTGCTTATAGCGAGCGGCTCCCAGCACAATTGCTTTCCACTCAATTACATATGTAAATTGCTTGGGTTCTGGTTTCCACTGGGAGAGGGTGCCCTGTGCGACGGCGGCTCATTGAGCTGTGGCCTGTTGGGAATTAAAACCTGGGAGAGCAGAGCAGCATGGGAGGCATAGAACACCACCAGACAGCATATAAAGTTTGATGACGGGATGTTTAGTTGTCATGTCCTGTGTAGGGCTGAGTATCGAACCGCTATACTTTTAGGTACCAACTGGTGTGTCCATAGCATCACATATTGAAAACTATCAAGAACCAAAATTCATAATCTTTGCTTATTCTTTGATGAGATACTTAATGATTTAAGTTGAATATTTGCCAATTTTAATCTTGTATACCCAAACCTCCCAACTTCAACATTTCCTTGACAAACAATGATTGATATACCTTTTGATCCAATAAAGCAACCTTTCAATTCTGAAATGAATTTTCCTCAACCCTCACCTACGGTTTGGTTCCTCCAGACAATTTTTCATTTAGCCAAGGATAGTGTCCTTCTGACAAGGCCAAGGATCCTCCTGAAATAGTCAGGTCGCACCTTAAAAAGATTCTTTTCAGACTAAAACTGTATTTATTCAACGGTAAAATATACTTGTTGCAATCATTTGCCAGGGTGCAGGATCCAGTTTGTGTTACGCTCCCAAGCTCTAAAGGTTTGCATAAAGGCCAAAGAGACACTACATTAGAATGGATAAAAAAAGGCAGATAAGGTTTAGATGGCTTTAGTAGGGGATTTAGGCAAAGAAACTGGGAGGCCACTATTAAAGTCCAGCCCATTTTTGCAGGTTTCCAGTTTAGGGGCTTCTTGGTTTGACGTTAACATTTTAAATTTATCTAGAAGACAAAAGTAACAATGTTGTCTTAAAACAATCTTCTTTTGAATTCCATTTTAAATCTCACTAGCTCTGGAACAAATGACTAAGTGAGCTTGATTTGAGATTGTTTTGTCAAACAGTTGTTTCTGAGGTTGAGAAAGAACTCCCAAGCTCTACTTCTGTTAAGACTGAAAATGCTTTAACAATGACATGATGTATTGACAGAAATGGAGGAGGGGAGGGGATTTCTATGATGGTATTTGGTCTAATATTAGCATGTACAACTTTCTTACTTAAAAACATCTTTGACTGAGGACAGATAATTCCACTTTTTTCCAGTGCAGTCTCACTTTTGTCGATATCTTCAATCAAGTCCGAGTAAAGCTAGCGTCAACAAAATGTCACTGGATTAAGTTAATCCTTCAAACAAGTTGATTTTCATTATTATTTTTTCCCACCAGTTAAATGAATGATTTAAAGACTGTACTCAGAAATCTGTGCTGCCCCCCCATACACACACACAAACACACTTACACCTCTCTGAAGGTGAGGTGAGAAATGATACGTTTGGCGCGGACGGAGAATCAGGGAAGCAAACATGGGTGCCATGTCCTGCGAGGTGTCGGATACAGGGAGGCGAGAGGTCTGAGAGCATTTTCACCCATCCTGGCTACAGTGCAAATGCATTAGCAGGAGATTTCCTCGTGCATTATACATATTAGCTTCTCACCCAGCTGCTGCATTTGTACTACAATTGAGGTGACTGGCAAACATGCAGGGCTCTGACAAAATCCCACATGTTGGCTCAACTTCAGAGGAAAACACTGATACACACACACACACAGACACAGAGACACACACACACACACACACACACACACACACACACACACACACACACACACACACACACACACACACACACATACAACAAATGGGGTCAAGTTTTGCACTGGACCCCAGGAGAAAAAGCTGATTAAAAATTTAATATGTTTTTGTGAACAAACACATATGCATGTAGACAGTTTCATGTTCTCATTTTTCAAACAGCTTTGGAGCAAATGTATTATTTTATATAAAACTGTCTTTTTTCTGATGGTTTTACAAGACCGTTGATGCCCTTTTTTCATTTCTGAACTGCCTGAGCTTTCATGCAAATCACTTCCATAACCATAACTTTTGTAGCTTTACAATGGGTGTTTTTTGTGCGTTATTTCATGCCAATAAAGCATATTTGAAATCCAAATGGAATAGAATTAAAGGGAAACACTGAGACTGGGATTGTGTGTGGTAATGCTAAGTCTGACAGCAAGAATAGATACAACGAAGAATGGTGTGTGTGCGGTACAGTCTGTCCCAGATTCAGCCCTGTAATCTGTTAGCTACTCCCTAAATTTGAAGCCTCCCATAGCACAGAGATTGCGACTGGCAAAGAATTGGATACACTCTCTTCTCTGTGGCCCTGTTCATACCTCATAGCAGTGTGTATGCAAATGTGTCCTGGGCCACACTGAAGTACCACCTACTCAAATGACTTCCTCTGCAAAAGGGGATGTACGTACTTGGAGCTGTCCATTTGCGATTGGATCACCCAAGATGCATGTTAATGCCAAGTGTGAACAGGGCCTGTATCTTTTTTTCCTTCATCCACTTCTCTACAGCAACTCCTCCAACCAGCTGCCGAGTAAATTTCAGATTAATTTTTTATTTTATTCTTTAAGCTGCTTTAAATCAGTTGCAAATTAGGTGTGTACTGAGTAACAGGGCCAAAACAAACACATAGGTTTCCTTAAAATCAGGTGAATAAGAAACAAGTAAAGTATTCTGCTGTACAAAGGCCATGAGTAGAGACACAGGGAAGCTGAGAAAAAATAGCATAGGAAGCTTTGAAGCTGGTTAGGCAAAAGGTATAACATACTGTATAGATGTAGTACTCTAGTTTTATGAAGATTATTATACCCCAAAAATCTTTGTCTCAGCCCTTATGTAAGACCTGAAAAATGTAGATACTGTACTCTGCCTTTGGACAATTCTGAAGGGAAACTGCTCTACACACATAATCTAGAAACCAAATGTGCAATTTCAGCTTTCTTGTATGTTTAAATTGAACAACTACTCTGAATTGATTCATTATTGAGTTTCACATTCTTGACACTGGAAACAATAAATTCACAAAAAACCAGATCTTATCTTGAGGTCCACTTACGAAAGTTTTCTGTCACTTTCAACTGCATGATCAAAGTTCCGTACTTATTCCACGTGATAACAAGTGAACTAACTCCACGACAACTGAGCGAACTCCATGTGCTGTGAAAGACTTTGATACGCCCCATTGGCATGGCTATCTCACCTTAACATACAGTAGCTGTCTTTTTATAGCTGTGTACTTGATTGTGTACTTGTGCTGTAACTAAATAAGTGTGCATTACCCACCTAAACATAAAGAGACAGTGAACCACCTCAAATCTGAGAACAGATAGACCTTAAATAATCTTTTATCTTGCCTTTTCTGATCCATTTTGATTAACTTATTCCTTAGCCTGGCAATACAAACCTTCCAGCTAATCTTGCAGGCTCCCACCCCATGTCTCCTGTTGATTACATTGCATTTACAGCTGCTGACTTGATGGATTAAAATAAGAACCCTTTTATTATTGGAATATTTACATTCATAACTGCAGATTACGTACTATTACACTTACATTTCCAACTTTAGAGATGATGTATATGTGAGAAACTCGTGACCTCAAATGACTTTCACCCATAAGTTGTTCTTATTAATAATTAATGGCTTTATACCTGATCTATAATTCATTAGCAAATGATTTATTAATTGCAAATAAAGCCATTTGTTACAACTCATTACCCCTTTGTAAATAACGCCTTATCTGAAAGTGATACCATAATAGTTAACAAATGTCTGTTCAATTGCAATCTGTGAAACAAGAACCTTTTTCTGTTTTGACAGAATTCCCCTTTAATGTAACACTTTCTTCTTCATTGTTTCTACCTTCATTGTTTCTATTCCCCTTCTTTATGTTTTCTCTGCCTGCCTGATGTTTTGTTTGGCTCAGTTGTCTCCAGCCTTTCTCTCTTGCATCCCTCCATTGATGGATCTCTCCATCTTCATAGCTCGTGCGATACCTCCTCCCGCTCTCTCCTGGTCTCTGTCTACCTGTCGATGATAGACGGCAGGTCTAAGGTCTCCATTAGAGAATAGAGACAATGATCAAACCTTTAGGAAAGCTCTCTAGCCTTCTTTTTTTTAATTACATTCCTCTGTCAAGTAAAGAAGAGGAGAAGAGAGTGAGAGGGAGGAGAGGAAGAGATGAACCTCTGAGCAGTTATTCTAGACTTAATTACATAAACGTAAAAAAAACAAAAAACATGTACCTCCCTTCCTGAAGCTGTGTGTGTGTGTGTGTGTGTGTGTGTGTGTGTGTGTGTGTGTGTGTGTGTGTGTGTGTGTGTGTGTGAGAGAGAGAACCGTATAGATCTACACCTGAAAGACTTTCCTTTGTTACTGATGAATGGCATTCAAGTGTCAATTGCCCGCCCACAAATACAAACACACACACACACACACACACACACACACACACACACACACACACACACACACACACACACACACGCAAACACATACATACACACACACACACACACACACACACACACACACACACACACACCACAGTCATACTCTCTCTGGCGCTGGCAGCATTCTTCTCCATGACAACTCTAGTGATATGAATTTAAATTAAGAATCTGCATTATATGAAATATCTGACTGTGACTATGTCAATGTCTGACTTCAAATGGAATTAGCTATGTCATTAATACAGAGTGAAAAGGTCTCCTATTACTATAACTCAAATAGATAGAGTAAACCAATCCAAATTCACATTTAGTATAAAATAAGTAAGTGATATCATAGTAAATAAGAATATGGGAAGTTAATTTTAATATAAACTCTTTAGTAGGTATAGTTACTTTATTGGGTATGCATATTCCAACGCCTTTCCTGCATAAGCAATGTCAAGTTCATAGGAACCTCTAAAACATGTCTCCACAAGAAACCAACACCTGGCACGTGTCCTAAGACAAATGATTGATATTCAGTCGAATCCGGTATGCATGCTCCCTTTGTAAGACTCAGGTCTGTGTTCCTATTATTCAACTGGATCCAAGCGGATACTATTAGATCTGATTGCGTGGTGTGTCACAATCATCACAGGAGAAAAATGTCTTTTTCGTACAAGAAAAGTACAAGAAAAATTACATGTACTGCTACATGTACTTCAACCACTGCTACCCTACTCATTCATTGGTGGAGCACCCTGCTGCTGCCAGTGTCGGTCTGTCAAGGTCTGTTTGGGTCAACCACATTTTGGAATGAGTCTACGGGCCAGGCTATACTAGAATAGAATAGTAATATAATTTAAAATCCCTGATAACAGTGCAGATTTTCAGACATTTTCTCCAGGAAGACAGTTTTCCCAGTGGCTCTTTTCAGGCCAGATGGTAAGTGAAGCAGCCCATAGTGTCTTTCAACATCTTCTGGGTGTGTCTTGGGGAGATGTCCAGGAGGTATCCTGATCAGATACTTTTGTCCAAAGCAATTTCTTTTCACCAAGCATACACAGACGTATCCACTAAAGGTCAATGGATGGCTTTGCAATGTGCTGGCCTGCCCATTTTAACCCATTTGGAGTTTAGCGTCTTGCTCAACGACACTTTGACATGTGGACAGAAGGAGGCAGTGGTCCGCTGATACAGCTACCCCAGGAGAAGGTACACTCTGGGGGTGGTGGTGGAGTTGATAAAGTGAGAGCAGCAGAGCAATGCCTGCCAATCTCATGTTTGATCTTACCCTTACATATGAACAAGACCATAAAAAGGCTAAACTCCTGGTGAGGAGCTAGGCAAAGAACAATACAAAGACACTTATAAAGAAGTTGTAAATGGTACCTTGTATGGAATCCCTTTCGGAACTAGACCTGGAACAGGCACAGGTACATGCAATCTACACTGGCCAGGCTTGCACCTAATGGACAATGGGTGAAGGCAGCGGAAGTGGCAAAAGAAACCCCGGCTCAGACTATTGCTCTGTATCTGAAATAAATCAATTATATCTGATGGAACTGTATCCTAATGGAATGGAAATACATCCAGCTTTAAAAATGCTCTAATCTCGCTGAGTGGAATGAGTACCAAGTTCTACGAAAAAGAGATGAACAAGCACTGCATGCCGCACAATATTTGCATATTTTAAAATTCTCTATTTTGTACACAACAGCCCCAATGGAATATATCAAATTTCTGTAATGCTTTAAATAACATACTGTTTGATGTTTTTCAACCATCGACTCATTCAGCAATTCTTAAATCTTTCATTGTTTCTCTATGGGAAAACTGGACTCTTTGGCGTGACTGTATGTACATGAGCAGAACGAAAATTCTGCTCATTTTACTGCTCTATTGTTTATTGTTTATGAGGCATGGATTCATCATTCAGATTGAACCATTTTTTTTCCTTAGAAGACCTAATTCTCCTCTAAGGAAAAAATCCACTGCAATTGATTTTTTCGCACATTTCTTTTACATTTTTCACCCATTCAGACTCATGTGTGACTTGATTTACATGCTTGCGTAAATTTTAAGATGACACCTATTAAGACATCTTTTAAATTGGTTTTTGCCAGTCATCCTGGGCTAATTCATACAATACATAGTGAGGTTGGGTGCACCCTGGAAAGGTTGCCTGTCTATAATTAGGCCTATCACATAAATATATAAACACATTCACACTCAGCCTCAGCCAGGCATTGGATTCGACCTTCTTTGCTGTCAGGTGATATCCCTAAACCACTGAGCCTCTCTGGGATCATTCGCTCTTGATTAGTCCCAAAGACATTGAAAACACCCCCTATTTTTCTTTCCTGCATTCATTCAGGAACACTGCAAGGGGTGAGATAAGGTTGAAAGAGGGAATCTCATTTCCAATTTCTGCCTTTGTTTCATCTCCAAAATCAAAATTTTAAAGTTTGTTGTGGTTATCTTTGTCGGACATGTGTCATTTCAATCATGGTTGATTCAAGCTGCCAGACAAATCAAAGCAGGACACTTCCACCAGGTTTAGTTAACAAAATTGCTTTAAATTTTTAAATTCTGCATTGAGAATCTCTATAATAACACAATGTATATGGAGAGAGAGAGAGAGAGAAAGTGAGAGATAGAGAGAGAGAGAGAACTGCTTTGACCTTGCAGCAGCTGCAGCAAACACCCACCTCACTGAAAGAAGAGCAGGACTATTGTGGGAAGTGACTGGCAGACAGCAGAAGAACAAGAAAAGCAAACAAGACAAGAACAGACATGACAGAAATAGTCAAAGACAGAAAGAACAGAGAGAGGATGGAAAAATAACAAAGAAAGAATGAATTGGTGGAGAGAAGACCATGCTGCTCTGTGTCACAGCATTCTTCACCTGCAGCTTGTCCATTTGTGTCTTGCATTACAAGTTTATAATTTACATTGCAAATGTGTAACAAATTATATAATGTATTATACTGAATTTAGTGATACTTTACAGTCGTAACAGTATGTCTTAGTGAGCAAACGTGATGTTTTTATGAACATCACAATTATTATACATACCAACAAACTAGCACTTTGTATCAGCTACATGTTTTAAATAAAAAAAATATATTCTTTTTAATACCAAAATAGGAAAAATTTAAATAAATAGAATAATATAAAATAAAAACATTTGAAAAAAGAAAAAATGTAAATAAGCCTTATAAAAAATTCTATAAATAAATTAAATTATAATTAATAAATAAATATTAAACAGTGGGACAAACTGAAATCTCAGATGGGTGATCATTTTTTGTGGGTGTTACAGTTGGCACCTTTCACATCACACAGTACCGTGATCCATGGTACGTGGCTGTAGGGATACTGTGATTAATGTGAGTGAAATAAAAAAGTGATACCAAGGAAGAAAAATAGAGGCACAAAGACAGGGAGACAGCACAGGGACAAAGAGTGAAATGGCACCTTACAGTTGACGGAACTCCATGCAGCCCCTGACTGACACAATTAAAAGCATTATGCTGCCAAGACCCTCTCATCCAGCACACACTGGTCTGCCTGCCCTGCCCTGTCAGCTCCGCCTGGCAAAATTCAATTACCACTTATCACCAGTGACAGGGAGCATCGCTCTGACTGCCATACATATCCCTGCTGCTGGACACACAAAAACACACACACACACACACACACACACACACACACACACACACACACACACACACACACACACACACACACACACACACACACACACACACACACACAAGGGACAGCCAGCCAGCCAGCCAGATGAAAGCAGGGCCAGACACACATGTACAGTAAATCTCAACACATCTCAGCGTGCACTGCAGTAACACAGTCAAGGCAGAATTACAGAAAGTAACCCAACCGGTGGCTTTGACTTGTTACAACATCAAAATAGGTTGTTTTTGCGTGTCTTCCAAAATGACCAAGATGATTATACAAATGAATATGTCTTTGATCAGCAACATCGGTTAAGGTTTGGTTACATTTAGGCAACTAAAACTACTTTATTAAAGTTAGGAAAAGATTGTGGTCAAGGTTTACAACACGTGTTTAGTACTGTAACTGCTCCCCTAACCTAAGTAAAGCACTTGTTTGTACCTGCACCTAAACACACCTTAACCTTAGCGCTGTCACATCAGAAAACAGATTTATTTTGTGACTGTGATCGTGGTAAGTGATTTGTAAACAGTTTTTCGAGGGTACAGACGAATGATGGCATCCCGTCATCCCAGCGGCGTCAGATCAGAGAACCCTTCTGGGTTTCGTTCCGGAGGGCAGTTACATGCGGCACATGTCGATGGTGGAGAACTTGATGGAAGGGGGTGTGCTCAAGGGAAAACAGGTAGTTCACTTGCTCATTCAAACAAATTCTTTCTAGCTTAGTTAAGGAACTCACCATAGGTTTCTGGTTCGAATTGATATGTCTTAAAATAAAAAGGCTCAATTTTCCACATGAGCAATAGAAAGAAATGAACTATCCCCTGCTGAGGAGGCTGCTCTTATACATGCAGGAGCAGGAGCTGATGTTATTTGTTTAAGTGAACAGCTCTCCTTACACAAAGTTGGCAGCTCAAAGGAGTCATAAGCATATGTATGAATTTTGATTGCAAATTCATGGTTTTACTACACAATAAAGTTGCAGTGGTTGGCCACACTGAAGGTTTTCTGATGCTGCCAGTCAGCAGGTAATTATACACTAACCTCAGCTATATCTTAGCTACTTGAGGTGGTAATTGTTCTTTTTCAGCACAAGGTCAATAGAGAGCGCTATAGAGGGCTCTCAGGATAAAATGACCACAGCTCTCAAGAACTGAAGTGCATTTGTGGTCACCTGATGTGCTTTAACAAGGTTTAAGTACACAACATGCTCCTAGCTTCGAATTCAATCTCGGCGGAACCCGCCATTTAGCACAATGGACCTGAAATGAGCTCAAACAAAAACATGAGGGTGGATAATGATCTTAATTGCTGCGGAGAGGTTTGATACTGTCTGCGTGGGAACAAAAACCCATTAGCTCAATCATTTCACAACAGTGTTGCAGGGCACTTGCGTGGTGGAGATAATTGATTTGAACAGAAATGGAGTATTTAATTGGCTGGCTGACAGTGTTTGGAGAAATTTGACAAGAAGTGGGTTTTTTTAATAAGGAAAAATGAGATTTCTAAGCACTATGAAGAGATGTTCTGTGATGTGAATCTACTTTTTTTCTGGCAGTTGAAATACAAGTAGAGCTGTGGATTATGAAGTGGCGGTTGACAAGTCATATGCTCACATTTCATTTTCCCTCCCAGGGATCTGAATTCACACTACAGTTATTTTACTTCTCAAAATTCGTCTCCTTATTCTTCCTCTCTGTTTTGTTTACTCTTCTTCTAACTTTGTTTTTTTTTTTTTTTTTGCTCTTTCATGCTTCATTCTTCTTCTCTGCCTTTCCTTTCCAGCTTTGTTTTCATCAACATTAGAGCACCTAAAAACTACACTCTTCAGATTACTCTTAATATGTGCCAAACTAACAAGCAGAAATTTGCCCACTTAGATCCTCCAACTTTACTTTATGAACATAAGATATCTTTCAAACTTAGAACAGTCCTACTTATTTCACTTTTCTGTCTTTTTTTTTTTTCTGTGCTTTTTCCAGTGGTTTGAAGTGGGCGGGCCTCTGCTGGAAAAACATGATGCACCAAACATGATTTGGCCGCATCTGATCATTCAAATCTGATGGCAGTTGTTGGCTTGTTTGTTAATGTTGCCCTGCCACTGTTAGTCAAATCTCATCAAAACACACACACCCACACAGACCTGATGAAGCAGATTAGTAGATTTTCCCCCTAAGCTATAAAGTGTTTTTCCTTATTTAATCATAAATATTTCATGTTACAGTTAGATAGTTGTTTGAATTCACGTTTTCAGGGGTTTTAATACCCATCGTGCGTACACTACAGACAGCTAGAAGCAGATTCATTATAGCTTGCCCAGAGCGTCTGTCAGTTAGGTTGTGGTAATTAGATTACACATTATTTTTTTTTTACAAATATGTGCAATGTAAATACAATATTAACGGATATAATAAAGGTCAAAAAGGCTTTGATCCAGGGCCCCTATGCAAGAAATGCCCTCAAAATTAAGTAAAAGTAAAGGAGATGCCTTTAGGTCCTGATTACAGTTTATATTGTTCTTTAGTATATTGTTATTATTACCCTGCTGTTGCGAATGAATTGAAATGAAATTGATTAAACTACCACAAACAAGAACCCTTAGGGTTTTAGAGGTCCACAAATGTCCGGGGCAGTTACCTGCTTTATACAGATGGTAAACTTGTGCTGTCATTAGTTAAAAATTAAAAAGAGTTTGCAAACACCATCCAGTAATGAAGACATGTTACTAAGTGAACCTTGTGTTAAGATTCGCTCTAATGACATGCTTTAGTGTTCTTGCTTTACCCTTTGCAGATAATAATTTCTTATGTAGGCCCTCATCGCTTTTAGTACAAAAACAGGCTTTTAGCACCTTTTTTATTATCTATGCTTTCAGAAAACTGACTAAAAACAAAGAGCAAAGACAGCACACAAACAGCTGGTATAAATCAACAGTAGAAGAGGGTAATGTATGTGTTGAAAACAGAGTGATGAACCTAATACAAACCAGTCTCTCTTTCCCCTGACTGAATACCAAAATGTACAGTGGATGTTGGATCAATGGAGCGGTGGCAGCCCATCAGCCTGCATGTGTTTGCCTTTCTATTTCTCTTACAATGATTTTCAATTAAGGAGACTTTCTGCAACTTAGAGCCCATATTGCTTCAAAGGGCTCAATTGTTATTTCCTCAAGAGGCAGACATTTCACTGAAATTACAAAGTGAATGGGGGAATGTCAACTCACTTGACTTTTTCCCTACTTCTGGAAAATGTTCCACATACTCTTCACCTCACCTTATATGACTTTTTTGTAATATCCTGAACAGGCTGAAACCTAGAATGGGATTTTTGAATGCGTAAGAGGAAAATGTGAGGCCACCACTGAAAGACCAGAGGGCAGCACATATTCAAGACAGGTAATATATTGCAACTTCTTTAAAGTGTAACACTGAATATCTGCTCAACCGTCAGTACATGCTGTTTATTTTTGCAATGCAGACTACATCCGCACAAAGCCAGCTAAATATAAATATGCATCTTTTTCTTCTGATTTTGGCTTCCAGTCCAGATTAAGGCCAAAACTAAGCTTTCCAATTCTCTTCAGAGTGGACAAATCTGACAGTGCTGGCCTCGTGTTTTGTTGTGGAATGGGAAACTGAACATTACTGAACAAATTTGCATTATATGCCTACTAAGACATGGTTGAGGATTTAACAGGTGAAAACACAGGTGTGAGCGCACATTATTTTCACACCAATACAGTCTAGTCATACTTAGTCGTCTTAGTGGCAGTTTTGTTTATCTCCTTCAGGTAGGTATACTGCTCTTCCAGTACCAAGTACCATTTGACTAGCTTGAGGAAAATACTAGCATTGAAAATGAGTGACACGGTCCTCCTCAACGTCTAATCTACAGCACCTTTCTCTCATTTCCCGTCAGTGACATTGATAATTACAGTAGGCGGGGCATCAACCCTCGCTTAACCTGTTCAGGGAGAATTTTTAGCTTTACCTAATGCACTTACATAATACAGTTCAAATAGCGCTGCTTTACATAAGCGCTCTAATTACAAGGAGATCTGGATGGGCGGTGAGAGACATAAGATATTTCATTTCCAACTATACGTGGCTCACATTAATGGGGAGATCAGTCAGCCGAGGGTGGGCAAAGAGGGGAGAGAGGCCAGAGACAGAGGAAGAGGCTGAGAGGTGAAAAAAGAATGGGGCCTGGAGATTTCAGAGCGCCCAGGCAGGAGGCAAGAGGAAGTGGGTATGGAACTGACCAAGCATTTAGAAAGCTCGCGCTTTAATAGAAAAACTGTAGGACGTCTTCCACTGACAAGCTGGCACCTATGAGGAAATATGACATGACCTATGAGTGTAAAGACATAATAAGAGGATACTCAACTCTTCCATCCTTATGATTCTTCTTAAAAATACAGCTCCTTGTTACTGTACGGTACAAGAGCAGGATGACTAATACGGCCATTATTTCTGCTGCTCTCTTCCCTCATTCACTCGATTCCAGCAGTCTATCTCTGCCACGGGAAATACCTTACAGCCACGAAACTGAGCGATGATGACATACTGCCCTACAAGAGGTGTACGGGCAGAAACACATGTCAAACACTCCCGTTTGTCTGCCGGGCGCAATCACAGGATTTTCCAGCCACAAATCATTCCTTTTCCATAAGCAGGGGATCCTGTGTGTTAGTGTGCCTTTGTATCTACATGGTGACTCATCTGGATACCTAGGTTGAATATTTTGAGTTGAAATTCCAGTATTTGACAATTCTCACCTTTTCCCAGAAAAAATACATGTGGGAACTTAAAATTTTTAGCAACGCCAGGGGCAACGCTGCACACTTGGCAATGTCAGTCGGTAGGTTCCGTGACTTTGGTGAGCCTTCAACTGCTCGAAGTCTTCATATATCTTGTGAAATATTACAACATTTCCAAGACGAACCGGCAAACATTTGGTTCAGACACTCCTGGTTCCTGGCTGATGTAGCCCACTGACTTTAGTGGGAGAGTTTTGGCTCCCCGACTTTTCACTACAATGGAATTGTCCAGATCAGTGGATTCTCTTTTGGAGGCAAAGTATATCTGAACAAATCTGGTGTGTCTGGACAGTGCTGACCTCTGAGGGAACAAAGAGCCTAGAGGGAGGAGATGCGGAGACAAATACACTCAGTGGTCACTTTATTATAGGTACACCTGTAAAACCTAATGCAACAGCCCTGCCATAACATCTATCTTTATAAAGCTCATAAAGTGGAGGTTTTGGTGATATTGTGTAAATTCAGTTATACTGTATAATATTGATGTCCTACTTTAAGATATGGTGTTGTACTGGACTACATTATATTGAAAGGTGTTCCCAATTTTTTTTGTCCTACAAAACCCTACTGTATTTCCAACAGCATTACTGAGACCTTCATTAAACTTTTCATTTTTTCTCCGCAGGGAGCCTCCATCCAGCTGAACAGCCTCGGAGCACATACATTTCAGTGCAAAAAGCGCATATGCACAGACCTTCACTTGGGCCCACACTCTAATCTGGTAGTCTCAACAGTTTAATAAACGACTCCACTTTGTTTCCCTGTGTCTGACCAGGTCTCATCCAGCTGCAGCTCTCTTTGCTCTCTAACTACAGTCAGACAAAAGCCTCCCATACAGCCAGCAAACAGCTGCTGTCCTGATTATGAGACAGCCAGACAAAGGGGTGGGAAGAGCAAGTGGGAGTCAATGAAGTGGTATTTAGTCTGTCTGTTTGTTTTGAGTTGGCAGCGACCGGAGCATGAATGAATTACGGGAACCTCGCAGTACAGTGAGATTATTAGAAAGAAGGTGGAGGGACGGGGGGGTTAAAGGTGAGAGACACTGGTGGAACTTTATAGTGAGGCTGTTGGACCTAATGGGAATTTATACAATGACCTATGTTGAACTAACAGACACCTCGAGCACATTTACTGCATGCAGAAGTATTCAAGATTAGTGCCTACAGTCTCCCATTTGCTTGAATGGCCAAGTGGTCACACACTTTTGGACCCCACTGTAGGAGAATTAACACTGAATATTTGAAGAGATTTTAATTACCAATTAAAAATTAATTAATTACCAAACAAGAATAGACCATTATACAGGGAAACAGGCTTTCTCATCTAGTGCTAGCATGTTTCTGGCTGGCCAGCGTATTAGCACTTAGCTCATCAGTTACAGAAGTCTTGTGCACTAGTGAGTCATTATAGCTCCGTTTCTAACAGGACAATAAGTTTTCAAATATCATTCAAAAGACATATTTACACTGTCGACCCTGTCTCCCACAGTTTGTCTGCAAACCACGCTTCTTTTGTTGAGCAGTGCTTCTGCTGCAACACAGCTAATAGGTTATTTTAACTTCCCTTGTTTTGGACTCCAGAAAGTGGCACAGCACAGAAATGGTAAATATAATGTAACAAGACTGAAGGTCTTTAGCCATGCTAGCAGCTCTGTGAGGCTGTACTTAGGTATAGTTGTGCTCTGAGCGTCTAGCTTTTAAGAAGCTTTCAATGGCATCTGAAGCTCTTCCTCAGGCAAGTGAGATGGGGGTCGAGTCTTCAGGCTGTGCACCGGCAGACATCTTCTGATGTCAAATAGTCTCTGGAAAGCGAAGACTCTCGCTTGCTGTTCCGACAGCCATTAAAGGGACGTGTTGTTCCCACTTGTCACCACGTGACTGATGTGCCACGCTTGCTGTTGGTCACGTGACAACATCTGATGTCCGTTAGATGATGAAGACCATGAGATGAAGTTGAAAGCTCCAAAATACATAGAAAGTAGAGAGCATTTGTGTCTTTATGGCAATATCTACTATTTTGAGGTCATGTCATACTTTTCTGCAGTACCCCTTATACTTTACATTACTGTATGTTATGTAACTTCATGTTTCATTAGTATAACTAGCTCTAAAGCTGCAGTAGCACCAGCATTTCTGCTGTATCTGACCAGTTATAAACTACCCTGATAAAGTGTGTGTGGGTTTCCTGGCATGCTGCCGCTGCTGTGGCTCCCACTAACTGATGCTGTTGGCAAGAGAGGCATTTTTATATTCATGCTTGTTGGAACAGCATGTTATATCTCTGACTGTTAGCATGCTGAAGGGATAAATTATGAAATACAGGCAAGTTCTACACTCACAGGCTATAACTCAGATAAATAAAGCAAAAAGGCCCAATGAGGAGACTCTTCGAAACTTTACTCATAATCCTTGGCTGTTTAACAAACAAACACCTTTCAGCTGCACTAATGTGCACAGGTACAAACATGGAGTGCTATCTTTTTTAAATTCCATTGTCATCATTCTGTGCCGACAGGCTGGATGATGAATATCTGTTGTGGGTCTGGTTTGTACTGCAGAGAGATGAGAGGGTACAAAAAGGGTCCAGCCTTGTTAAAGCTTCATGCCTGGCTAAACAAACAGCCATTATAATGATTTGGACCACAGTACAAAAAAAAAAAAAAAAAAATGTTTTCATTGTTTTACCAATCTGATTTGCAACCAAATGATTACTATCATTTGGCTGTTGTGTATCTGCTTTGTCAACATGGGTCACAGAAGGTGAGCGGAATTGAAAAAAACCCTGGAAAACCCACGGGAGGAGAGAAAGGCAAGCAACAGAGAGGGGATGGGAGGTAAAACTGACCTCCTTGCTCTCTGAAATGGAATCTCACATTGTTTGCTCAAAGCTTCAGAGCAGGCTTTTCAAAGTGGATTTTCAACGCCATCTGTTTTTATTGACCCTTCATCCTTGAGTTTGATAAAACCGCCCCATCTCTTCTACCTCTCTCTTCTATTTCTCTATTTCTCCTCCTCTTTGACAGCTGGAATAATGAGGTAGCGGCAGCAGCACGCTGGTTCGTGCAGCAGGAGAGACGTTACAGTGGACGAGCGAGACCCCCTCTGCGAGATCCCCTTTGCGACACTAATATTATTCCCCCACAACTTTCCCAGTGGGAGGGAGAATATCTGTCTGTATCTTACTTTACCTCCTCTATTAGTAATCTGTTCGTGACTCAGGCTCACAATGACATCAAAGCTCAAAGCTAGGTAATGGCTGAGCAGGGGCTAATTTAGGCCTCAAAGTCCAGGGTATAATTTAGTTTAATGAACAATTCATGTTCATGTTTTTTAAATAAAATGAACATGTTGTCCTCAGACGACACCGTCAAAAAAAAGTCTGTGAACAATAAAAGGACTTAAATCAAAAGGATCAGAACATTGCAGCTGCACCCACCAAGTCCAATAATTTAAGATTGCTCTATAAAATGCTCTTTTTAGCAAGATATGCACCGTCTCTGTTGTTCTTAATGGTTTGGGTCACCCAAGTTTAAAAAAAAACTGACACAACATGATCAGATACTAGTACTAATATACTTTTGGCTACTTCTCATCTGGGGTTATTCTTCATGGTTTTGGCTTGGTCCCTTGGCTCCAGAGAAAGGAAATCTTAATGCTACAGCATATAGAGATGTTTTAGACGATAGTCTTCCTCCAACTTTGTGTCAACAGCTTGTGTTTGTCCGTTTCCTGTTTCAACACTACAATGCACAAAGCCAGCTCCAGAAAGTGCAGGTCCATAAGGTGTGGAAGAATTTGACTAATCCGCACAGAGCCCTGACCTCAACTCCAGCCAACACCTTTGGGATGAGCTGGAATGCCAACTATGAGCCAGAGCTTATCCCCTAACACCAGTCTTGGACCACACAAATGCTCTTGAGGCTGAATGGGAGCAAAGGCTGGCAGCCAGGTTCAAAATTCGTGTTGATTTGAGAAGAGTGGAGGCTGCTACAACGGCAGATTCAAGCCCATGACTGTACTGTTGGGTGTCCTCATACTCTGTTCACATGTCCAAATACTTTCTATCTATCTAACGAACATCTTGTAGTATGTTGCCATGCAGACAGTTCTGGATTTCTGTTTCTACCCCAATAAAATGGGGTTGAACAGAATTTTTTTTATGGTGTTTAAAGCTTTAACTAATTTTATTTGAAGCCCCTGAAAACATGGTTTCAAATCTCTTTACTGATAATATAAAATATCCATGACTAAATATGCAACAATCCAAGTGAAATTTTAGAAAACAAAACAAAACAAACTTTAAACGAAGGAGAAGAGCACAAGGAAAACAGCACACATCGAAATCGCTCATGTGAAATAACAAAAACGTTGGCTGATTATTTTGTGTCCATGTAGGGCCCACTCACTCATTCCATGAAGTAATTGAGGAAATAGGCTTTCAGAACCTTTAAGAACTTCAACACAAACGTTTCTGTTTTGGAAACAACGTCCCAGTTACTCTGATTGATCCACAGGACATATTGTAAATTGTTTTCATAAGGACTATCTTTTATCCCACCCAGTTTTAGAGACAAGTGTCACCATCTTGAAACAAGGCAAGCCTCAAGATGATGATAGTGGACTTGTTTAAAGGAATGTCACAATTTCGGACATAAAGCTGCATCGTGACCATGGTTACAACTGTCACATTTCTCCCCATGCCTGCGGGGGAGAACATGTTTTTTTCCAGTTTTCCTTCACAGTCCAGCTCCCTACAACTGCAGCTGCAGGAAAAGCAGCTATAAATAATGCATGCACTGAATAAAAGAAATAATGCGAGGCTTAATCACTCATAAAAAAATGCTATTTCTTACAGTGTAAATTTTAAATACTTTAAACATGCTGATACAGCTACAGATCAAAGATGTCTGTGGACATACTTCTTTTTATTGTTGGCTAAAAACAGTATGGACTCTTCCCACAGCCACGAATATCTGGTTTGCAGACCTCTGAACTAGATTTTCATGGAGATATTTTGCTCTCCAGTACCTTTTCCAAGGTCAAGTGGGAATCATGGGTAACAAGACATATAAAGAATGTAATGCTGTTCCAATTATGTTTTTATGAACTTCATGGAGAGATGATTTTATTGAGCATAACTGCGAAGTCGCACAATATTCACTAGACCAAGTTTCCATCCAAATTTAATGCAAACTTTAACCAAGTTTCCAGAAAATTAGCAAAAGAATACGCAAATGAACGTGCTTTTCCATCCACTATTGTTATGTGAATATTAGGAGTCGGCCTGAGATGAACAGTTGGTGGTGCTAATTCTCCAGTCAGGAAACATTAAACCTAAACCAGATGATGCGCCAGTCAAACTAAATAATGGAACACCATGTTGAAAATGTGATGGGAACACTGCATTTACAGTATGTTTATTTCATTTAATTTAGGAAGGCTACAATCTCCTCAGTGCTCCACGCAGATCTGGTGTGTTTGTCTCTTCACTGGGAGCTTAAGTGACGATTAATTCAAATGCCTCACATGCGTCATGATTTATTTGCTGTTTCCATGGCACTTTTGACCCATTGTCCAACTTTTCAAACTCAGCTGTGTGCAAAAACTTCATTGTGATTTTTAAATAAGTTTTAGCATTTCCACCCAGGCTTTTTTTATGAGCCAATTGAAAATGCACATAAAAAAACGGATGGATTAAAACGGACTCAATGACAATAAGTTAATTAGTTTTCCTACAATCTTTCTGTGTTGTAGTGGTTGATGGTAAATATGTCCCACTCTATGTCAGCTACTCTGCTACACCGACTCTTAGGGTTCCCCCATCCCCCCAAAAACACCCACTTTAGCCCCAAGTCTTAAGTGATGTTGAGCTGTACACTTAGCATTACATCTGTTGTCATGAGTGCATGGCCATTACATAACATGTTGTTCTCCTTCCCGTTGGCACACAAAGACAGAGGGAGCCCAACTAGAATGGACAGGGAATGGGGACAAGCTGTCATATTGTGACATTATTGGACTACAAACACACACACACACACACACACACACACACACACACACACACACACACACACACACACACACACACACACACACAGAATTACACAGTCACGAAACCCCTTTAAACACCCACAAGCCTGCAAGCCTCACGATATAAACCATAATGGACTGTGTACAATATTCCTCTTGGTTCAGCTTTTCAATACTGTATAAACAAAAAAACTGCTGTTCTGGCTGACTTCCTGCATTAGAGGGAAGATAGATGGTCCTGTGTACAGTGCAGCACATCCAGGCGTGGGCTGATGCAGTATAAAGCCTCCAGCGCTCTGCTACAGTAAACAGTTGTTAGCAGATTACTGGGAATCAATGGCAACGAGTGGGCACAAAACCTCGGCTCGTATACGGGCGGGAAACCTGCGGCGGTGCGTCCACCTGCATGCATTGGCTCTATAAGAGGACTAAGGCAACAGACCACTAACAGCACAAAGGCTTTTATAGTTCTAACTAACAGGTCGTGTGTTCTGTTTTAACCAGGCTGTACAGCTAGACTGATGTTTCCCACACCTTCATATCTGAGAGGATCTGCCTGGCTAGAATACAGAAGACATTTAAGGACATCAGCATATACTAAAATCAAGTCGTTTCTCACAACGGACTAGGCAAACACTCATTTGCCTTCATATTTTCTGCCTGTAGTTATATTTTATCATTTAGCATTTGCCCCCACCCTTAACTTCTCCCTATGCTGCCAATGTCCCCTGGAAAATGTACACTTGTTATTGAACTATACATAGGACAGTGATGGGAAGATGGAACAGGAAAAGACATTATGACCTCTAGGTTTTGATCCAAATTTTGAGTATTCTGAATTTATTACTTCTGTATGAAGAAGTTTGCTGTTAATTGGTTAAAAAATGAAATTTTCTAACAACTTCAGCCGAGGTTTTGGCCATAATTCCTATCCAGACATAATAAGAGCAAAACAAAGAAGCAAACCGACACACAAGCCACTGCACAGTTTGGCCACTCATTTTCTGTTGTAAATGGTCATTAGATTTAGCAGAACTATATCATAGATCAACTTTAAAAATTTACCATAAAACGGTCAATTATAATGGAATTTTGGCAAGTAGACCTTTTTTTTTTGAAACTTTCAAATAAGCACGTTAGATACGAGGTTAAACCTGAGATTTGAAGCATCATCTTCGGCTTGTTATGCATTTTTCTGTATTAGCTGACAGGCTGTAATCCAAACGATTATTCAGTTAATAGAGAAAATAACCAGATTAACTCATGCTAAAAAAATGATCCTAGTTGCAGCCCTTTCATAGTTAGGGTTAACCTAAACCTGTAGTCTTATGTCCTGTTATACGTCCAATGGAAGCTGTTCTGGAGGCTTGTGGTGCAACACAACTTACTGAGACACTTTATGTTGGGTTTTTCCTTTTACCTGCCACCCATCTGTACATGCACTTTGTGTTGCAAAAGCTTTGCTTGATACTTTTCCGAGAAGTGATTGTGTATGTGTAAATGTTCACATGGCTGATAGTGTCATACTAAAACAGTAGGAAGTCTTTTGTGAATGGGTTTCTCTACTCTGTTTGAACAGAATTCACTACACACAAGCCTGTAATCATGAATGGATTACTACGCTCTGTACAAACCCAGCTACTGTTGCAAGTACATTTTATTCTAGTAGGGCCTTATACATGCGCTGTGAACTGCGTGCACTATACTTGTAAAGCATGACTGTAATAAAAAAAGACTGCAGCAGCTTGTTGCAGGAAATGATTGGGACAGGCTGCCAGCTCTTGGCCTTATGGCAAGTGCTTCTTTTTGTCTTCTACCTGCACCTGTTCCCATGAATTTGCAGTAGTGTGTCTTAGGGCTTGTTTTTGCTGATACTGTTCTAGTTACCTTAAGTCAAAAAAAGCAATCCAATTTTCTTGAATTTATTTCAAAGCCAACGCTAACCTCACAGCAGCCCATCAGTTAATAAGGGTGAGTGCTTTTGATAGTGTTAGATGTGTTTTTCACGACGCAGGCTCTGCCGCTTTTTAATGCCAAATTCAATAAAGACGTTGCGAGTTGCTCGAAGCTACAACCTTTCCTAAAACACAATCTCGGTGCAGTGTGTTACCTCTCTGGTCCTTGACACTTCATTCTCTATTTCTAAGCATGGACAACTGTCCTCTGAAAGAATAGCAAGCTTCTCTGCTAGTGCTACCCCATTAGCTTAGGGCTGGCACCAGATATTAGCCAAGCACCCTCCCTGGTTAAAACCAAAACTTCATTCACACGCCGCTTCAGGCCACATCAGGTTATACACAGAAGACTCGGAGGTTAAGTGCGTGTTTTTCACATGTGAGAGGAATCTTGTAGCTTGTGCATCTTGTTGTGTGTGGGGTGTGTCTTGAGGGGTCCTGTTGGAAGGAGTCTCTTTTGTTTACCCTCCCAGGCATGTCATAAAGCAGAGCAGAGCTGAGTAAATTAGGTGAGGGATGAGGGTGAACAGTTGCACAGTGCCTCTCATTTAATCAGTCTAATTGTTACAATCAGACTTCTCTCTCCTCTCATTCCGTCCTCATACATCTTCTCCTCTTGTCATCATCTTCTTTTCTTCATCTCACTGCTGTTTTTTAAATTCCCTTTGCTACTTGACTTCCTCTTTATTTTTGTCCTCCTCTCGTATTTCTCACCCTGTATTCTTACACCTTTTCCCTCCTCCCTTTAACCCTTCCCTTGGGAGGAGGTTAAAAAGCTATCTCCTTTTTCCTTCCCATCTCATCTCCTTTATGTTTTTCAGTTCACTCCTTCTCTTGTCTCCTTGCCTTTACTTTCTTATTTCCATCCATCTCCTCTCGTCTTTTCCTTTCCTCCCTTCATCTCCTCTCATCTACTCTCCTCACTTGATCCTTCCCTCTCCTATCCTCCTCTCCTTTACTTTCATCCTCTCTTCTCTTTCTTTTCCTTTCCTTCCCTTCCCTTTCCTCCTATCTCCTCTCCTCTCTTCTCCTCTCCTCTCACTAACAGTTCCCAGCGCTTCCCAGGGAACCCTGTCTTATTACTTCAGTGGGACCCATAAAGGGACTGGGCATGTGTGATCAGGCTAATGATAATTAAATAGACTCATCATCAAACAGTCATTATGGCAGATTGGCCTTCCAGCCCTCACTCAGGGTGGCAGCTGACAGCCCGACACCAACCTTCTGTTGCTGATTTAAACAGGGCACAGAAAGGGAAGGGAGATCACTCTCACCCTGCAACTCCACTACATTGGGCCTGTAAATCATTCATAAATTTTAGACAACAAATTAAAAAAATTCTTTTGGAAATTCATGAAAATTTTCAAATACCACGAATTCTCAAATACAATTCTATAGGTAATTATAACTGGAGGCACGGGTGGCAGAAACAATTAAAAACAGGTTGCTTAATAAAAGCAGGGTAAACAACTCTTGAGGGGTTGGTGAATTGCCTCTACTATATTGTCTCACTTGGAAGTCCAGTGTAATGTACATTTCCACAGCAGTAACTCCATCAGCTAATTTGCTATTTTTGATCACTGTTAAGCCACTGTCTATCAAATTAAACACTTGCCGCAGATGTTCTAAGTCAAGTAACATCTAATTTATTTACAGTATAAAGCACATTCAAAAACAACAGTTGACCAAAGTGCTGTACAATCAAAATAGCCAAAACCATAAAACAACACCATAAAAAAAACAAAGACCAGTTTAAAAGATAAAAAGGTAATAAAATAAAATCCATAAGACTATAACAATAAAAAACCCCAATTCTAATACAGTGTTAAAAGCCAAGGAATAAAGAGTTGTTTTAAGACGGCAGTGTAGGGGGCCAGCCTAACATACAGAGGCAACTCGTTCCACAGTTTGGGGGCTGCAACTGCAAAGGCATGATCTCCCCTGTGCTTTGACCTTGATCTTGGGACAACAGAAACAATTGGTCAGCTGACCTGACTGACCTTCATGGGACATTTGGTTGTATAAGGTTAGAGAGATAGGTTGGAGTCCGCCCATTTAATGATTTGTAATCAAACAACAAAATCTTAAAATCAATCTTAAAATGTACAGGGAGCCAGTGAAGGGAGGCCAGCAGGGAGGAAATGTGCTCCCACTTGCATGTTCCTGTTAAAAGACGAGCTGCAGCATTCTGGACCAACTGCAAGCCTGAGAGCGAGGCTTGGCTAACACCAACACAAAGGGCATTGCAGTAGTCAAATTGGGATGAAATAACCGTTTCTAACGATAAAAGGACTTGAAAAAGCTAGATTTGATCGCTGACTTTATCCATTTGTCGACTTTAAAATCACTGTCCATTATCAACCCAGATTTTTTACAGCGGTTTTTATATATGTTTCCAGGGACCACAGTTTGATACTGGGGGCATCACAGGCACCACTGGGTCCAAATATCAGGACTTCAGTTTTACTCTCATTAAAGTTAAAAAAAAAAAAAAAAATTAAGGCCATTTAATCTTGGGTGTCCTTGAGGCAGTCCAACAATGGTTTTAAAAGTTTGCATTTTTATTTTCCAAAGGCTGCATAACAGTGGAATGAGATGCCATACTTTCTAAGAATGGACCCCAAGGGGAGCAGTAAAGAGAAAATAGGATTGGCCATAGCATAGAATCCTAAGGGACTCCACAAAGAAGAGGCGCTGAGGAGGATACAGAGTCACCAAGGCTGACAGAAAAACTTCTGTCAGACGAGTAAACCACTCCAGAGCAGTACCTTTGTTGCCAACACAACGCTCCAGGCGAGAGATGAGGATATTATGGTCTACTGTGTTGAATGCTGCTGTGAGAACTAAAAGCATTAAAATGGTGGAATCCACAGAGTCAATAGTTAATAAAAGATCGTTAAAAACTCACAGTGCAGCTTCAGTGCTGTGAAGGGCTTTAAAACCGGACTGGAACACCTCAAGAGTGCCCTGTATGTCTAAAAAAGATTGCAATTGTAGGAGAACAACCCTTGAAAGAAGTGGGAGTTTGGAAATTGGTCTAAAATTGGATAGGTGACCGGATTGTTTTTTTTTTTGATATGTATATGGTGTTTTTTATTATTGATATCTTTATTTATTTTTTAAATCCTATATTCAATATTTTATAAGACTAGTACTCCTATTGCGGAGCTGACCTGTTTTCTTGTCCAATGCATTTCGTTGTACCATTGACCCTGTGGTAACCTGCATATAACTAATAAAACAAACTGAACTGAACTGAACAGGTAAACATCAAAAGTAAACAGCATCTATAGCACGTTTAAACATGAGCAGATGAGAAAATAGGGAGGCTTCTTACTAAAACATGATTTAAAAAATACTAACAATAAAGGGCTGTCCATAATATAAACCTTTTTTTCAAATAATGGCCTCTTAGTCAGTGGAGAAATGACTTTGCATGAAATGAGACACAAAAAGCAAAAACTGCATGGTGATAACACCTGAAATGGTTCAATGAAACTGACATGTTATCCAAATGCCATTTGGTGAGATTAAGCTGCAAGAGCAACTTAAAACAGGAGAAAATCAGAAAACAGGGAGGCTCTTTATTAAATATGATAAAAAAAATGTACATGGTGTGTGACAGAAAGATTCTTGTATACCCTTTACCTACAAATAGGGAAAATAAAGAATAAAGACCAGTTTCGGATGTATCCCTGTTTAAGGTAAAGGTGTAGTTCACTCTATAGCTGAAGGAATAAAGAAAATGCTATTTTTATTGTAATTGTTTATTGTATTTTTCATTTTGAGTTAGATTTGTTTCTGGTTTATTTTACACATTCATCACCTTAATTGCCTAGTGGCTAGTGTGGAAGCCAGGCTGCTGCTCCCTTTTGAAAAGCAGCATTAATAAAGCAGGGGGGAGGAAGAACATTTTTAGGTAATAAACTGCTGTGACTTATATTACATTACATTGCATTTACTCATTTTGCAGACGCTTTTATCCAAAGCGACTCACAACTGAGGGACAACAAAGCTTCAGTACAGTAGGCGACCTTGAAGTAAGTACTAAGTACTAAATCTGTTCAAAAGACAAAGTGTAAGGAGATCAGGTAAAGAAGTGCACAGTAAATGCTAGTTAGGAATGTTGGGGTGTGTCAAGTGTTAGGAGAGGAGATGGTCTCGGAAGAGATGAGTCTTCTTGAATATAGAGAGACACCCCTGCTCTGATACTATTTGGTAGCTCGTTCCACCATCACAAATGGGCATTAGATATGAAACGTTATGAAAAGGCTTTGGAATTTTCACCAGAAAATGTCGAATCAAATGTCAAAATCGTAGTAATCTTATTAATCCAATAAATGCCTATCTTTTTGTAAAATGTGGTGTTAGAAAGCACTGTAGTTTTAAAGCAAATTCTCTATAAAGTCTCTAATGTCTCTCTCGTCTAGCTTATTGACGACAGTAAAGCCATTTCTGGTAGTTTCTAACCAAAGGTGTCATCACAGTGATGTCCCTGGCCTTGATGACTCCAGTCATGATGTGTTCAGCTAAAATAAAACTTCAAATGAACCTGAATCCTGCAAAATATCAAGCTAAGTAAAACAAATAAATCTGTGCAATCAAGTAAATTCAATTAGCTAAGAGAGAACGACGGTTTGGAAGTCGCTGAGGTAGTTAAATTGAGCAATGCTTTTATTTTTATTAAAGACCGGGCAAAGCAGTGGAAGTGTGTTAATTAATTTGTTCACATGAATTGTGAAATTATGTGAACAAAGTAATGAAAATGAGGGTGGGAAGAACGGAAATAGGAGAGGAATGTGTATATCTGCAGCAGAATGAATCAAAGGGAATGCACAGATTTAATCACATTTGTATACAATAGCATCCACTGACCACAGTACACTAAATTGCAGCCTTGATATATCATTTTTCTCCCCATCCCTCTCTTTTTCCTTCTTAATTTTTCGCCTAGGTTTTATTGTTTTTTCTTTTCAGTCCTCCTGATCCTCTGTGCTCTCCTTTCAGTACCATCTCGTGCTCTCCTCGCCTTTTTCTCTCTCTATTATATTTCTTTTTCACACCATCCCTCCTCCACCTGCGCTATCTCCGTGTGATTTGGACCGCAGATTAATAGACACCCGTGTTTTAATAAAGTCAGCCGTGACCTCCCGTAGCCCCCCTCCTGCCAGACCTTGAGGCTTATTGAAGGAGCAATGGTGGGGAGATGAGAGGAGGTGAGATGAGGTCTGAGAAGAGGAGGGTGGGAGTGTTCGTTGTCATCCCAGTGAAATCTGGTGGCAGCATCCCCTCATGGCTACATTTATGAGAGAGGGGGCAGATGAGGATGAGGGGGAGGGAGTGTTTGGAGGTGAAGACAGGGGAAGAGGGAGACAAAGACTGACAGACGGAGAACAGGCTGTGGTGTACAATATGCCTCTATGACAGCGTATCTGTGTCAGGGTCAGTTCTCATTACAGAGCTAGCCATGGGATGGCAAGCTCTGACTGTGTGTGTGTGTGTGTCAGTGCATCAACGGAATAACTCCCAGACAGCCACAACAATGGAATCAGAGAATCACAGCAGTGGTGGTGGGAATTATGAGGAGGTAGTACAGTGCATTATGGATTATATAAAATTATATAAACAGCTCTTTGTGAGCACACAGACCTTACCATGAAACTACAAACCTCAAAAACCCCTCCACTTTACTGTTATCAGTAAACAAATGGGCCGATAGGCCGACTAGATCACAAACTCGTCTCATTTCAGTCTTATCTGACTGTACTTCTCCCATCACTTTCATAAAAACACACATGAAAATAGACCAAGACAAGACCAATTAAACCGGAGGTCTAGATACACACTGGAAAAGTTGTCCCGAGCTGGGGGTGGTCACAAGATCCAACAAGTCTAACTTACCTCTAAAATTAAATGACAGAACAGGTTTTTCATCCTTGCCCTACGAAACACAAAGGACCAATCTACCTAAGGTTTGGCAAGATTAAGGCAGACACTGTGTGTTTTATTTAACTTGTACATTTTGTTAAGTCACACTACATGTTTTAATCAGCCTCTCTGCACAGGGAGAATCTGTGGCTTTTATGCTCACTTTGTACATACACAGTGACATATTAATAAAGTTTTTATTCAAATATAGCAACTGTGTACTCAACAATACTGACATAAAGAGAGAAAGACAGTGATCCTTTGGGCAATTCTACTATGAACTGAAGTATAGAGAAAAAAGGTAAAATATGGACCTGCAGTTGTCTGCTCTGCAGGGAAGTACAGTTCTATATCATAGCAGCCACTGGACCATGGGCCAAGGGCTTTTGGACCATGGAACTACTCAATCTGCAGACAGCTGACCAAAATTTCTGACATTCCTCAAATCCAGTCGAACGTCTGAGAGCCAGATCGTTGATTGTTTGACCACTAATCAAAACCGATCTAGTAGAAATTCGCCTGATTCTAAAATCAGTTGAGGACAACCAAGTCAGGACTAAAATAGGGCTGGATCCCCAGAGTGGATCCCTAACGAAACCAAATTTGAGCTTTAGGGGTTAATATAATAAAAAAACATTGGACTCCAACAACATTGGACTCCAGTATATGTAACCTGTGATCCAGAACTGAAGGGTAACAAGCCAAAAAGGTCTGGAGTCACTACACTAGAACTCTTAACTACACTGCATTACACACTAATGGATGGATTGCACTGATTGTCATAAATCTCCTCATGCTGACGGGAATTGAAGGGACATGACACATTTAACAGGATAATTGAGATTATTCCTCTGATGTCAGGACCTTGCAAAATGTGTAGTCCAACAAGTATTAATATGCTGTAAAATGGGCAGATAATGTATTCCAATTTCATGAGAACATGATTTGTACTGGGAGTGGTAGGGAATGGCATTTTTTAATGCATTATGTGTTATTTGGCGATGCCCAAACTTTTATAAACCTAAACCTACCTACTCAGTAAACTTGGTGATGCTAAGGGCCATGTAGATCATAGGTCAAATCAACTTGGCAACTCTAAGTTGATTTATTTGATTAGATGCAGTAAATTCCTCACAGATTTAGATCAGGATCTGTTAAGGATTTCCCATCTGATTGTCTCAAGTAGCTGAGCTGATAATCCCCTAGTGTATCTCCAGCCTTAGAAGCAATTAAGAAAATGTCAACAAACAAAAAAAAAAAAAAACTACTTCCTTGCTTGTTTTAAAGCTCCTGTGTAGATTTTTTTCTGCGATTTTGGCATGATATAACTTAGGAATCAAATTATTCTGATGACTAATGTTATTGTTTGTTGAAGGGTAGCAGCAGTGATTACTGCTTTTCGCATGTCATTTTTGATACCATCTCTGGTGGGCATCAAATTTTAAAAATGTTCAAATTCTACACATAGAGGGCTTTAATATTCTACTGCTGGTTTGTGTAGAAATGAGGTCTGGCAATAACAGGGTCCTCACATTGCAGTCATTTCTTTCACCTTGGTCTCAGGGTTAAAAACACTGCATTTTTTTACTTATTTCCTACATGAAGAAAGTCTAAAAACCTCAGGCCTGCAGACTCATCTTCATTTTTCCTCTCATCTCTCTTTATCCGCCGCCTCCGCCTGCTCTCCTTCACTCTCCTTCAACCCGAAGATTACAGTCCGTAAATAGGAATTTCAATACACATCTGCACTGATCCCGCAGTCAAGACAATGTAGGCTTATCATTAAGCCAGACCCGTTGCTGACATGACAGTCGGCCCCCAAGACCCACTCTGGCTTCACAACCTGCTGTTATTGATGTTGCTTGGATATAAATACAGCTAACAGTAGGAGGTGGGTGGCGAGGCGTCCGTGTGGGCTCAAGCAAACACTCACCCATGTTTAGGTGCTGATACACAAGTAGACACCTTTTCAGATACTTAAAAACTCAGAGGACAAAAGTACATTTGCATAAACACACACATTGACTTACCATTGCCTAGCAGCAATGAGTGAAAAACCACACGTGCATACTTATACAGTACACACACACAAAGAGAAAAGGATAGTGATCAAAGCAGGCATCCCACTGAGACTTTCCCAAAATGTGCATCAAGATGGCAGGCTCCTCCCTCCTCTGATTGCCAGGATTTCTCTAATGACAGCCTCTCTCTCTATCATTCCCTCCAGTGTTTTGGATCCCAGTCATCCTCCCCCCAATCCCATTACCCTTTTGTTGGGAAAAAATGATTGTCAGACTATTAAAGATTTAAACTGAGCTCAAAACAACCAGAACGGGATGATGCCAGTGAAGGGCCTAAGGGGGTAGCGAGGGCGTCTGTGAGGTGAATCCCCTTGGGTTAGATTTGGGGGCTGCTGCTCTTAATAATGTACACGCTGTGAGTGAGATGGGGAGGAACGCATCTCCAGCAGATGAAAAATCCGAAGGCATGCTGGAGGTGGGGGAGCACTTACACCAGTGCTCAGAGGGACAGTCAGCGAGAGGCATGCAAAAGACGCACGAGGTTCTGATAGAGAGTCTGTATATTAGAGAGCTGTTTGATTACGCTGAAAAATTCTTCATGAATAAAGGAACTGATATGAGATGTATGAGTAAACAAAGACGGTGAAGTTAGGGTCTCAAATGATCCTCCGAATATGGACGTCCAGTGCCGCCAACTTTACAATGAAATAATTTTAATAATTAATCAAATTGATGAAATCATTCGAGACTGAAGCAATCAAGCATTCAGAAATCAGTGCGGTGGAATGGTATCCCCGAATTGGTGCATCAGTGCGTGTGTGGAATTTGATTTTAAATTAGAATTTTGACAATAAGTATAACTTTAAAGCTGCACTAATCAATATTATTTATATAATATATGGCTCAAATGATTAAGTGTAATGAGAAAAGTGCGAAGACTGCAGTATGGCCCACAACCTTACTGTTTGGTTCAGTGTCATCGCTCTCATCAAACTTGTGTTCAGTTGCAGCACTCTGTCTAAGCTCTGATTACCCCACTGAACTAGCTGGTTAACGTAGTAGAGCATTTAGCAACTAAGAAGCCAGATGTTTTTAGTCAGGAGTCGGTTGAGACCAAAACAAAGCTACGAAGAGAGTGAATTTTTGTCTTACATTCATCAGGTAGACATAAACACGACTTCAAATGAATGCCAATTTTGCGCTGTGTCTGTTAACACCGTTGGTTAGCCATGTCTAGCTTTATTGGGTGAGATCACAAATGTGTGTGATGTGTGGAGTGGCCAAAAGAAGATTAGTTCTGCTTTAATCTTGTCATGCATCACACAGACAAATGGAAAACAAAATGGATGCAACGATTTTATTTTAATATTGGCATCTGGGAACTTCCATGTATACAGTAATGGATCAGCCAATTAAATGTAACAAAATTCAGGATTAAAAAAAAAAGGTGCCCAAGTAGTAAAGGAAGCTGGTAGTTAGAGTTAATGACAGAAATAAACAATAAAAAACTGTAGTTTTCTTGTAAAACACAAACCCATTTACAATGAAGGCATCTATGCCCTTGGAGTTCTTTGTAATGATAGAGTAATTTACTATCGACACCAAACACAACCTATCCCTCTAGGCATCAGGCATACACATATACAATACACACTAGACAACAACCATTTTAAACCAGAGGGGATGTTAAGATTTATATTTACTTTCCAACCATTTAGCTGTCATTTCCTTATCTAGAGCCGTGAGTGCAGCAGTAGGTGTCAGCTCTATCAGAGTACTCTTGCTACTGCGGAGTGAGTGTGTCATACGGGAGTTTAAAGATACATAAGTACAGTTGAAAAGAGGTAGAGGCAGAGACAGAGAAAAGAAATTCCTCATACTTCCATAGGAGAAGTTGTGAAGACGCACTGAACTAAAGTTTAGCTATTAGCCTCGGGTGGAAATCTCAGTCAGATACCTATATTCAGCGTTCACCTTTTATTTCCCATTCCATTTTCAGGTTCTAGAAGTGACTAATAAGGCTGCCACTCAAAACTGTCAAAACTGTTGCATTTCAGCCTTCTTCGGTAGCAAAAGCTGATACATTGTATACCTCAACTGACATGAGTTTTAATTATTAATTACTTTATTGAAGTACAGATATGAAAAATAAGCTTAAATAGATTTGGTAAGGATTCAAAAGGATGTGGGTTCATTCAACACCTTAGCAGAGTTCATAGGATCTGCATCAACCAGGAGTGAAGGTTCACTTTAACCAAGTTCAACTTCAAAGTCCCTGTGTGCCGCACTCTTGTTTACGGAAGAGCAAAGAGCTGGTGAAACGTGAAGAAGCGTGATGGTTCTGTTTGGCATTCTGATTACTGTTGTGATATAACAACACAGGTGCAGAAACAATTATATGAAAACAGAATCAGGTGTTGTAGTTTAATCTTTCTTGTGCATCCAGTAATTCATGTTTCTGTATGTATGAGTGCAGCTGGGCAGGCGTCTGTGTGTGTGTGTGTGTGTGTGTGTGTGTGTGTGTGTGTGTGTGTGTGTGTGTGTGTGTGTGTGTGTGTGTGTGTGTCTGTGTGTGTGTGTGTTTGTGAACCTGTGATTCATTCACATGCGTGTCCAATATGATTGTATTCCTCACAGCAGGCAGGCTTTGGATAATTTGAATTAGAATATCGTCACACAAACCATGTAATTTACTTCACATCTGCCTGTAAAATATATAAACATGCTCATCTTATTCCCTGCTGATGTTTGCCTTAATCTCAGCAAATCCCTTTAAAAGAAGTCATGCATAATGTTTGGAAGGTGTAGGATGAGAAAAAGTGTCTTACTTCTACTTGGAACTCACAATATAACTCTTTGCAAACCTGAAAATGGCATCTACATTAATATAATCTATAGTATGGCTTTTGTTATGATGAACTGGACAAATCCTAGTTTACTGTACTTTCACTGGAATCTGCCGTTTACGTCTTTTGGATTGTTATAACAGGTCTTATTTTTTTCAGCATTTTCGGACGTCAGTGTGGAGAAGAATTTAATAGAAAAACAAGAAAAAAGGAAGCAAAAACAACATCAAAAGCCTCACAAAGGTACAGTTAAAGGCTGCATATGATGCTCGTTATGACAACTGTAATTTTTGCCTTCGATTTAAGCCCACACACTGGTGTTGCCTTGACGCACGTCCACCTGCGATGAAGCACGTCATCTCTTCAGGATATCCCACTGTTCTATTTTATCGGCCTTGACATCCGTCTGCCCTTCAGGAAAGCATTAATTTCATCGCATACATTACCTAGATCTTTTTGTTAGCCATCCCTGCATGGCCCATGCTTTTTAAACTCCACGCCAGTTTGGGACACAGGCTTTCTGTTATAAATTGGTAGTCTCCAAGCTCACGTTGAGATTCTAGACACTGTATCACATCGACTCTGACATCATCAGGTTATTTTCTCGGACAAAGCTCCTCTGGAGACACAGATGACAATATTATACAACTGTTTTCTCAGCCTGAGTCATACTCCTCATGACTAGTTAACTGACCTTCATGTGTTAATTGGTGAAGCTGCTATTTAAGGTACTGCTTTTATTAACCACAATAGCAGCAGGGCTGATGGTATGCCAATATTTGGTCAGTCAGCCCACCATTTTGGTCCAGAATGAAATATCTCTACAATTACTGGATGGATTGCCGTGAAATTTAGAACGGACATTCGTGTTCGTATGTGGAAGGATTGTACTTACTTTGGCGAGCCTCTAACTCCATCTTCATCTAGCGCCATGATCAGGCCGAAGTTTTAATCTGTCCAATTATGACCTTGTACTTGCAAAACTACTGACATTCCCATCTGCTTGCTAGCAAAAAAATCTAGAAAAGTACCACTACAAACCTTAGCCCATGAACACCAGCATGTTACCATTTCCATCGTGAGCTGACAGTAGCATTTAGCTCAAAGCATCAATGTGCATAATTGCAGCCTCAAAGAGCTGGCATTATGGCTGCAGAGCTGGTTATGTAATGTAATATTATATTATATTATATTATATTTCAAAAACTCATGAAAAAAATTCCAACAAAACATGAAGGTGGGAGTAGAAATGAGGTTTTAAAAATTCACTTTTGGGTTCTTACAGTTAAATAGTGAATATAATGTTGTCCACTTCATCGCTGAAAAAAAGGATCTTGGCAGTGTCTCAGCCTTTCTTACATTTGTTCCACAGCAACACTTCTTCTCACACTCTGCTCCCCTCTGTTCCTTCTTCCTCCTCTACTATAATTGGCCTAATTCACTGGTGCATCGTCAGTGCTGGTGCAAACTTTGTTGGCTATTGATTACTGTGGTAACAGGTCATAGCACTGAGGAGTGGTTGGGATTGGGTATAAAAAACAAACCTCAATCAGGGGCTAAACAGCAGCGCTGTCGGGAGAGAGCAGGGAGATATTAGATGGTATTTTTAAACCCATTATGGTCAATATAACCATAAAAAGGGAGATAACAGAAGGGAAAATGTAAAAAGGAAGAAAACATACTGAATTTTGGATTGGATAACCAGTCATTCTCGTGGGCTGCTAAGCAGTGACAGTAAGTCCTCATATTTACATGACAAAACAGGTCATTTGTCATTTCCTTCCAGAAGTTTAGGCAACAAAAAATACTCTGTTAATGTTCGGGAAATAGGAGTCATGGTTAAAATTCACCAGCACTGACTGTTAATGCTGGTGACTTTTAACCATTTTGTATGCCCAACCAGCCACCACAATCTCAAGGGTTGGGCTCGAACTGCCATTTTAATTTTAGATCAGGTCCCAGCTTGGCGAAATACCCGGATTGACTGTGCTCCACGGCTAATTAAGCTCCTATCTAACCTTGTAAGAATCCTTGCTCTTCTTAGCAGAAAAAGAGAAATATATAAAAGATTCAAGGATTCAGAAGTTTTATCATCACATACACAAACAACATTTATAATAAAATGCCATGTGGCTTGCTCCTAAGACTGTGCTAAAAGACTTTTGTGAAAAACAAGACTTACAAAAAAGATATATAAAGGTTGGCATTACAATATTAAACATTTTAAATATATGTAAACATGTAAAATGTACACATTACAGTTTTAAGGCAAACTATTCAGATAGCTGGCTGTTCATTTACATCTGGCAAAAGCATTGACTGCGACTTTTCAAGTTGTAGACATTTTTTGGTTGAGCTTTTTGTTGTGTTATTTTTGGGTTAAAATTGAAAAAATATAAAAAGTCTCCAGCAGCAGCTTAAAACTCATTTGACAAATGGTCAAACTCCAACTGTTTCCTGGTTAATGCACTCTTTGTGTGTCAGTGTCTGCATGCACGAAGATTGGTTCTTAGTGAAAGAACAGCACTTATGAAAATTGCAAGTGGGCTGTGGTTATGTTTTTTTTTTGTTATTGTTTTTTTTTTTGCAGTTCAACAAAACCAACATAGCAGTGAATCTTAAAACGACCTAGCTGATTGTGTTACATCAGTTTTAGTAGTCTCCATGTTTCAGTCAGATGCCTATTTTTAATTAACATCTCATGTTTTACCTCCATTCGCAGTAAACACCATTAGCCTTGGGACACACCACCTACCTTTCAACTACCTACTTAAATACCTCGCTAAACTGCTGTGGCTCGCTAAACTACTGCGGCTCGCATGCGGGTTTGTCCAGATCATCAGCGATGCTGCTGCGGCGCTGCTACTGCCAGCCCTATCGTTCTATATTGAGTTTATGTTTGATAATGGCCAACAAGAGAGAGAGACAGAGAGAGAGAGAGAGAGCACCAGAAAACTACTGCCCTTCACCTAATATGTTCTGTTAACTTAATGGTGTAATATAATTGTAGCTTACATTGGGTTTCTGATATGACTATATAGAACATATGTACCCTCCACTTCCTCCTTTAATAACGTGCAATTGCTAAAAAGGTTAATATATATATATATATATATATATCTTCTGTGAAAAATAGGCTCCAAGCTCTAGATGATGTGCAGCGAGACTCGCGCCACGCCTCAGACATGCTTCTCACGCAGGCTGTATGACAGCTCTAACCTGTTAACATGGGTGCCAAAATGAAAAGCAAGACCACGACCATCACGTACAGGTGCGGTAAGCGGTGTGGCTTGGGCTCTAAACCTGCTGAGCAGTACTACTAAAGAAGTCCTTACAGTAATTCTTAATACTGTCCAGCTGTGCTCCATGTTTCTGAGCTTAGTTTCCAGTCATGCTAGGCCTGTTAGCTACCTGCTAATTTCAAATGTTTCTGCGAGCACTTAGCAAAACAAGGAGTTGTCAGACACTCTAAAGAAATTAAATGACTCTACCTGCTATTTCTTTGTGACAAAGTGTCACAGTGTTTGGTGCTTGAACTCAGAGAGCAGGCATGTAGGGCATACGCAGGGAGTGCCACCACAAAAGCCGATGCACTTGTAACAATCTTACTTTGGTTCTATGATGTGAGAAGGCAGCAGCTGAGGACCGGAGCTGAGGGAGGAATTTCCCCTTCTTGTGTGGGAAAACTGTAGCAAAGCACCACTTCACATTTGAAACAAATTGCCCACTGGGTGCTTAAGGGAACAGCAGCGACCACTTGCCTCAACAAGGATTTGATATAACAACCCTCCCTTTCTCTTGTGTCTTTTGAAGTGTAGCAGACTGTTCAAGGACGATGATGGTGAGTCACCTTCCTGTTCTGCTCTGGTGGTGATGTGGTGAGGACAGAGAGGTGTCAGATAAAGGATGGAGCTCCGAGGTGGCAGTGGTGGTGGTGGTTTGGGGGGGGGGCTTTCTCCTTGACTAACCTGAACTGTCCGTGCTAAAGCAAGAACACAGGCTGAGGATCAAACTGGGAGCTTGGAAGCTAGGTCAACCACTGTTCTGTCTTAATGCTGCAGGGGTCTCCTGCTGTGGTCCCAAAAACAACACAGAACTACACAGAACAAGGAGGTAAAGAACACTGAAAGAATCTGTAGGCATGTGCATGTGGGGCAAGATAAATAAAAGGATACAATGTGTAAGACTGGTATTTGTTTTGAGTTTAAAAGAAAGGCCAAGTGAATAAAGATCTAAGAAACAGAGGGAAAGCATATAAGAAGAACAGTAAAGCTGCTTTTATATCCTACTATGAGCAGTAGCTCAAATAAAAAAATATGGAATCAATGCGTTACGTTAGTCACTTAATTCATAGTGAACTAAAAGCACAAGCAATATATATGAATCCTATCCTATCACTAATGATGACATTTTTACTGAAATCTGGGAAACTGTGACATCACTATGATGAAACTCGACTGGGCGAGGAACCCAACAGCTGCAGTTACCTCCCAACTCGCTGGTCCTCCTATAATTGCATTCACATCCACTGTTTGTTTTGCCCAAACAACTCTGTGGTGAATTATATGTCTGTCCCACCAGCATCATTTTCAGTCAAAACAAAGCTGTGTTAAGAGAAATTGAGCAAATGTGGCATATTAATTTTTTGAAAAGTTATTTATATAAATTGACTTACAAAAAACTGTACAGTTGTCATTAGTACTTGTGACCATTTTTGATTTTGGAGTGTAGCTGGCTAGCTATTTAGGAAGGTCACATCCCCATTCCTAATCCAATCCTAATCCCATCTACTAAGCCCTGATTGGTTGGTAGTCTTCCAACCGGAAACAGTCGTCATTGAGCACGACACCAGGCCTTGAAACTGTGCTTGAGCAGTCAGACGAATAGACAGGTTGTAAAAAGTTGACAGTTTTGCCAGATGACCACAACCATTCATTTGGAGGAAAAAATCTGTTAAGTATGTAGGACAAAGTAGAACCAGGGAGTTTGGTTGTAAACTGTGATGAATGTTTACAGCAGACAACCTGGGTAATAACTTTACTCGTTTTTGTTTTCTCTTCCGACGAGATTCGGCTAGCATTGGGCTTTATGAAAAGAAAGGAAGCATGAGCACTCAGATGATCAGTGACGTACTGAGTGCTCATGCTTCTTTTCTTGTAATTTAACAATGTTGCTGAATTGTAATTTTTGTGATAAGACTGATGGCCAGAACCACGAAAATAAAACCAAACTTGTAACACACTGTCAAAATCCTTTAAAAAGAGCTTACTGTCTGGATTGTACAGTATTTCAAACCCCACCATAACATCTACTGTACATGCTTTCAGTGTGCATGCCAGACCTATGGTACATGCTAGAATTCACAGACTAACTGACATCCAACACATGGGGGGTGTTAACCTCACCCTGCCTTGGTGGTCTTAATGACAGGGAGCATAATTAAAAAGACAGGAGAGCAGTTGGGGATGAATGAACTCTGGGACTGACAGATGGAAGGATGGAAGGAATGAAGGATTACCAGCTAAGCGTTCAATCATCTGCTGGGTATGTAATTGGTGGGGAGGAAAAAGCCCAGCCCTTTGCCTGCTGCAAGTTAGTCTAGATCCACTCTGTTTCCACTGCCGTGCGCCCTCATCCCCTCATTCTCTGGGGGGGGGGTTATAGCTTTCTCAGTGAGGGCCAGACACATTGACATTAAACTGCACTGAAATAACAGACACACCTTTAAATGTACTGCTACAGACTGTGGTAAAATGTCATCTGCATATGTTTGTTTTAGCCTGCAGAGGACAGTAGTACCAATGATGAAATCTCAGATGACTTCTGCAACCACAAAAGATTATGCTGAACTGATTTTCAAGTATTCTCTCCTCTATTACAAATGTTATCTCATGAGGTGCAGTGTCCGACATTCTGCTCCTACAATAAACCTGAATGCAAATAATTTCCCCTCATTTCTGACATGCATTTTACATCAGTATATTTCTTTTCTGGCACATTTTGGTTGTCACGGTAGTACTACAGTAATTCTTGTCACATACTATAGTGAGTCTAAAATATGCTGTGTGTCACTGGCTTTGTGAAATGTGTTACTGAGTGTCATTAATTAACATTTAGCGCTATATTCAGATGCAGACATACTATTAGTGGTAAGGGCCTGGTGATATTGCTTGTTTACAGGTGATATTTTTGCTTTAGCTGTGTGCAGAGAACATAATGTATATGAGGCAGCATGTTCTACAGAAACCGAGAGACAGATCATAAAAGAGAAAGAGAATTAAAGAAGAAATGGAGCTATGGAGATTATCGGGGGGGGTCTTAATCCATTCACTCTGCACCAGTGTTTGTGGTTAAAATGCAAAGAAATTGTCCCTTGGTGACACAGAATTGACTGGAATGAGCCAGAAAAGCCACTTGCAACTAGATGATATGCAAAAAATAAATAAATAAATAAAATTGGATGAATAGTTAAAAGACTTTAGTTTTTCCAAATCAACAGGGTTTACTCAGCTGCTCTTTAGTTCTCCCTGTATCACACTGATATGTAAGGACACTGGTGTTGGATCTTTGTGATGTTGTTGCCATGTTGAAGATGCAGTATAAAAGTACAAAATGCCAGGCAAGTGTCATGTGAAGGGAGAAACTGCAGGGAGCCAATTTGCAGTGACAAGACAATTTGTTGATGTCAGAATGTAATTCTCAGGTATCTTATTTTCAAAAGTGGAAAAGAAATGGAATTTGTCTCAGACTGAGTCCCAGGGACCCCCATATTAGGTGTCTGACGCGAGTGGCGAAGCATTGGTTTTGGGATGGGTTAGGGCCATCTGTTGTGTCAGTGCTTGGGTCAGGTTCAAGTTCTGTTATTTGGAAATTTTAACTTTAGGGAACTTTATAGCAAGTTTCAGGTCAACGTTTAGCTGTCTGGCTGTTGGTTCACTTTCACTTCTCTCTTAGTGATGTTTTCAGCTCTAAAAAGCCACTGTCCACTACCTGCTCAGCAGCAAACAGCAGACGGACTCAGTTAGAGACCAGCTGGTGAACATGGCGGAGCATTTAGCAGCTAAAGAGACCGATATTTCCATCAGGAGCTGGTAAAGAGCAAAAACAGAGCTAAAAGAGAGCTAGTATTGTACTTACATTTGCTTGGTGAACACAAACCCCTCTCAGGATGAATGATTATGTTGCTCCATTACTGCTGGACATGTAAATAACCAACTGTTTGCTGACAAGTTTGCTATATCAGCATGAAAGATGATATGTCATTGTTAACCGACTAGAAATGAATCAATTTTTACGGACTGAACATTCTTAATAGGAGTTATTTCCTCCTGCAACCCTTTATCCTAGAAATTACATTTATTTACATTTGCGTTTTCTATTAAAACAATAAGGAAATTTTATTAGTTTATGTATTTAGAAAGTGACAAATATGTTGATACTCAATGAGTCCAGTTTAAAACAGAGAAGGTCTAAAGTAAGGCAACGTGTTTATTTACAATTACCACACCACAATCTTTTCCTAACCTTAACCAAAGTGTTTTTGATCGACAAACCTAACCACAGAGTGGACTTTGGATGCAAACCCTGGATCTGTGGTGTAACAGTCCTGTATGTTGTACATCTGCCATCCACCCCAACCACCACCTGCCATTAATGAATGTACCGTATCATTCAATCAAAGATTACACTGCATCTGAACATAATCAAGCCAACAATTATTTTTGTCAAACCAACATAATTCTTAAAGCAATTTAGTACTATTTAAACATAATTTCTAGTACACAGTGTTGTCTTCTCACACTCATTAATACTTCATGTATGTCAGACCACTGAAATATGACCAATATCTTCTTTTGAAGTAGGGCTTTGTATGGCTATGAGCTGGAATTATAAAGACAGGGGAGGAACCATTTTAGCTCTATATCTGGGAGTAAATTTATGGGTTTTTGCTCACATTACAGGCAAAAAGCCTTCAAAATGTAAAATAATCACACATATACACATATACACACATGTTTATTCCAGTAAAACAAACACTGCATTATTTGGTATCCTCTGGTGAACATTAGTATTCTCTCAAACAGACACCAAGCAGGAAGTGGGGTGGGGGTGGGGCTGGTGTCTAAATAAACATTATAACAGTCTCCGAGGGGATTAGCCTAATGTGCATTGGGTTAGCGCCGGTGATATGTCGTTTTAATTGTCCCCTAAATTAAACACGTAGCGGTTTATCTTCAAATCTCATAAATCTCATAATCCTATCTCACTCTCTGTTGCATTTTATCAATCAATTATGAAAAGCCCCCTCCAAATAAATCTTCCTTCTTATGCATTTTTAAAAAGCACCCTTCTTCTTGCACCTAAACTCCAACTTGAGCTACTTTGTAAGGCAAAGTGTAGCTGATCACAAGTTTGCACACATGTGCCATTTTTCATCAGTGGAGGTAATTTATTAGCCAATTAGGAATGATGAAAGCACACAGTTCTGGAGTCAGTGATTACTACCTCTATGAAATTATTAAATTTATCGCTCTTACTGCAAAGCTGAGAGGATGTGTTTCCTCACATAGTCAATAGAAAAGATGACGGGGGCTGGCGGATGGGAATCAAAAGGACAACTATAGCCATTAATTCCTTTCTTCCTACCTTCTAGATGGTAAAAAAAACTCAGTCTACATCACCAAAAGAGCATTTCCCTGATAGTTTGGCCATGTGGCAAGACATGGGACTTGGGAAATAAAGGACTTAGGTTCAGAATTAATATGTGGCTGAACACCTTAAAGGGATAGAATGGAATACAACTTCCAAGTTTTAGGTTTAAGTGTTTAATTTGAGCTTTTTTTCTAATGGAATCTGGTGCTACATTTACTGTAAATTCACTGTGACAGGTTTCTGTTATTAGTGTACAAGGCTATGGGTAAGTTCCTAGTCCAACATGTGCTTAATGGTGCTGTTGCGGTGGTGCAAAGATGTGTCTGAACCCTGTCCTGTCCAGGCTGTTTTCCAATCTTTGGCCAGATCCTGAGAGATGGCAGACCACAAAGGTCCTGACGGCCAGATTGAAACTGACCCTCCTCAACAAATAATACCAAAGCCAAACATTTTGAAAGAAGCTGCCAACAAAGAACCACTGATACCAGATGAACAGTTTCAAAAATAACCCAACACATGATGGACAACTGACATAAAGTGCACTGTACCAAGTTAATGGTAAATATTGCATACCGACATAACTTCTGTCTTTCTATAATGAACTGTAATGAACAACATATCAGGGCTACAAACAACAGTGGACTTTAATATTTCCTGGCATCATGAGCTGACAAAGACATTCAACTGCATGTCAATCACAGGATGGAGTTTGCTCAGTTCTAAAGGAGATGGCACATGGTAGTCATGTGGCACCTGAGCTATTTCCAAGACAACTGAGTGGGGATGTTCAGTCAGATCAGTATCAACCCTGATACTGACCTTACTGACTGGGGATAAGCATGTTGTCGGCACTCCACATTAAATTCAGATTTAATCAAACACTCACACACCTGCCTTTGTGTAGTTGGGTCAGTACTAAGACAGTACTTAGTATTTGCTAAACTCAGGCTCAGTTTAGGGATCAGAATTGGTACCAGGAAGAAAAGGTCCGATTGGTGCATCCAAACTCCATCTGCTGATGAAGCCTCTAAAATGTAGCTAAAGAATTTGACAAAGGCTAAAAATTGGATCTTGATTTAAGATTTTTTTTTTGTCAAACTACAAGATCCAAGATCAGGAACAACCTTCACGCTCATGCCTAAAGCAATGATCCGATTCACTGGTTGCATCCTCTGAAGTCTGAATTTCTTAATCGAATATGTCAGCTATAGTTAAGATGGCCTTTTCGTAATTCTACTTTCTAGTAATTCTCCAAATTTTGACTGTGTCACCATGGAAAAGCAACATTTTGTGGAACTGTGATCAAAAATCCTGTCAATACCTTCAAAAACCACTTACACTGCCATGATGCAAGATACCAAAGTTGCAGCCCTCATTCTTAGTGTCCACAAAATGCCCTTTTGTTATGTTAGAGTAGAAACCAAAATGAAAGATTTCTCCTGAGCTCTTACCTGAGGAATGTTGAAGAAGGCCAGGGACAGGGCATGAAAAAAAGCAAAGAGATGAGAGACATTAGTCATTAGTCAAAGGTCAACCTGTGTATGAAATCACCCTATGAGATGGAATCATCCATATGTTAGCCTCCCATAGAGTTTAACACAGCACCTGTCAACCCAATAGGAATGAATAGCATTTAGTAGGCGGACAGACAGATGCTGAAGGGCCTCGCTTGAGTGCAATGAGCCTTGCATCTCGAGTCGCCTGCCTCAGTCATTAGCCATTACTCCCATTTGTGAAAGGTCGATGAAGCAGCAATCTTGGTCCATCACGCCTGCTGTATTATACCACATGTCCTTCACAGGCAGCCATACCTGACGGGACGCATGATTTCACTGTGTATTTAGGCTAATAGCTTAACTGATGAGAGTGCAAAGGCCTGAGATGTGAGCGGGGATTTCCTCTTTGTTTTTGTGATCTTTCATATTCACACAGCTGATGGCTTTGAAGCAGCCAGAAGCCACAGAGAGGAGAATCACTGCTATTCATCATTGTAAGTGCCTCAACTCATGAGATGACATGAGATGCAAAGTGAATGAATGACTGAGATGTATGTCTCTCCATGAATCACTCTCTTTCGCTCAGCAGCGAAGCTATTCTGCTTTAGATTCCTCTGTTTTTTGGCGACAGCTTCTTTGCCACAGAGGGATGATATGACAAGTCCGGATTGAGGGGATAAATTCCTAAAGAGGTGAGCGTCAAACAGAAAGAAGTGGGAGAAAGAGATTTTGCCGACAGAGGAAGGGGGTGGATGTTCTGGCATCTTTTATCTTGGCAGAGTGAGAATTATTACTGTGTGCTCAGACAAGCATAAAACACCTACCAACAATATTTCATCCACATGCAAAATGAAGTGGAAATGCTCTGACTCACTTCTAGAAAAAGTAATCTCTAAATGGCTACTTTGCAGATCGGAAATTTGAATTTTTTTAGGGAGTTTTGAACTTTTGATTTTAGAACAGCTTTTGAGGTAGGCAAATTAAAATCTGGGTTAGATTAAAGTAAATTTATATAAGACTTTTGAGGTAATGTTTAACAATACATACTGTAGATGAAGGCTTTTACTAAGCAGACAAAACTCTCCCGGATGTATTTAGTTTCACATTTATGCTATTACAGTGGGAAGTCTTTGAATTTATACACAAGATTCTTGTCAGGCAGAAAAAGGGAAAGGAAAAGAGAATGTACTCAAAGCAGGGACTATGTCTGCATCGGTATTTATATCATTGACAAATGAGGAAAGAATGGAATGTAGGGGAAATGTTAGCATTCGTCATTACACATGCCAAAAAACCAGAAGGATACATACATATTCTTTTTCATTGCCATCATACAGTATGTCATCGACACGACTATGAACCCTGGGCTGTTCCTGCTTGGTTTTCATTCCATTCATATACAGGCTTTTGTCACGACCTGTCTTAGCCATCATATCATATTATTGTTTGAGTGATAGAAAGTAACTAAGTAGATTCAGGAGGGAACTTTTTACTCCACTACATTTATTTAAGAGCTGGAGTTACTAGTTTAAGATTAAGATTTTACATACAAAACAGAAAATCTGTTCATTGAATATGATGCATTGTTACAAATTAAACTACTCAAGAGAATGAAGTCCACATCAACCAACCATAATATCAAAGTACTGCTTGCATGTTAATAGATCAATGATAATAATGGTAATAATATAACACACTGACTAGGACCATTCTCTGCTTTTAGTTTTGATACTTTAATAGTGTTGCATTTGTAATTAGTCTGTACTTTGACTTAACATTTCCTTCAAATAGGTTATTTTTACTGTTTACTGTTATATTGCTACTTTCTCTCAAATTAATTATTCTCAAGAATCGAGGAGTTCTTGAGGAATTCCTCGATTCTTCACATAAATACCAATGCTACATAAAGTACTTCTCAGAAATTATCCCGGAAACTTACATTTCTTCTACATTCAGAAAGTGAGCAACACTGTTGTTTCCTTGAATATAAAATTGTGTAAAGTGCACTTTTTTTTTTCTTCAGAAATTGCAGAAAGGCTAACACATGACACATCTATATTAAAACCTGCACCACTTACAGGAGCGTCATCATTATGCATATTTTAACATCCACTTTAATGATAACCCTGAGCACAGACAGGACAGAAACTGAAAGTCTACTCACTAATTCATCTGCACTCTTTGTGTTGACAAGATGTCAGCCTGATATCTGCAGACAGCTGGTAGCTAGTATTCGCTCCCCGGCAGGAACAGGCTGAATAAAGTAGAATCCACACACTGTTCACTCAACTTCCACGACTTCACATCTCTTAGCCAGAGTTAATAATCTCTAAAACACAAACTCAGATCAGTGTGCAGAGTCTTTTTTCAGTCTATCCTCCTTGTAGATGCGATCTCTAGATTCGCTACGAGATAGCCAGAGTCACAATAGCCCAGTAAAGTGCGGCGGGTGCGTAGACTGTAACAATGTCCAAGGTATAAAATAATAATGTTGTTGAGACATTCTGAGCCCATTTGGAATTAATACTTTTGGGTTAAGTGTAACGACCGTTGAGTTAGCATCAATTGTCTGCTAAAGATCAAAATGCACCAGTGCCTGTTCTGAAAACAGAGACAATGCTTACATAAATGGAAACCTGCGATATCAGTTTTTGAAGACAGTGATGGAATGTCCAGTGGCCTCTGACATTGAAGTTTTCTCCAAGTTTTGGAATGAACATTATTTCTCTCAAGTCACACATGATATGGTTGTTGTAAATGGTGAAAGGGATAAGCAATATTTGGCCCAGACAAAGTTCAGCTAAAGTTCACCCTCAGCTGCAGTCTCTTTCCTCCACCCCCCTCCTCTGCTTCCATCATTCCACTATCACTCCATTTTCCCTCTTCACATAACCTCTCTCAAACAGCCGTGTCGGCCCTGAAATATTTAACAGAACACAGCCACCACTTGCCCTCAAAAGCCAAAAAGAAAAAGTTGAACACTTGCCCTCTTTTGACACGTTCTGTATGTCACACAGCAGAGTTGTTTTCTGAAGTGGGGAAAGACAAAAAATATAACATTTCCCTCTGAGCCTAGCAGCTCAAAATGCCATCTGAAAAATACTGTTTCCTTCAAATAATTGAATCGAAAATGGATCGTCCTCTATTTCTGGGCTGATCTCAGAAATGTTAGAAATCACTCAGACATCAGAATCATCAAGCTTTGACTTTCTCTCTGTTTGCTCTTCTTCTCAAAACAGCATTTTTTAGGACACTGTCAACCCAAACAAGACTTTTCAGACCTTGTTATCAGCCTCTTGAGTGCCAACAATAAAAGGCGTAACTATCCTGACCCAGAAGATGAAAGCGACTAACAGTATGAGCACATCTGCACAAGATGAAGTAGAGGAAAATTGTGAAGGTGAAGGTACAATATCTCACATGAGCACTCTGGCAAAATGCGTTCTACCTTTATACTAAGTGAGAAAACCCAATAACAGCTTAGAAACGTGGTCAGGGAGTACACAGGCATGAAAAATGTGTTTAACCAACAAACAGCTCATTAATTTCTGTCCTGCCAGGCAGGAGGACCAATAAATTGCCCTCATATGAGGTATGGTAAAGCATTGCAAGGTGTTTCTGCATGTCAACACGTAAACGTGCCGTGTGTGAGGTGTTTGTTGCTGGGTGTTTGATGAACATAGTGAACGCATGTGTGGAGTACGTGTATGTGTGCCGGATTGTTCAATCTTAAAAAAGGGACGATATGATTGAGGGAGTTGAGAGGAAGAAGGAGAAGAGGGGAGGCTTTTCATTTACTCTCGTTCTAGTGATTTAAACAGTTGCTGTATTAGGCAGAACTGGATAACCTGTTCAAAGATGGTGGCCATCCATTCCTATGTAAATTGCTCACTGGGTACATAAGCCGAAAAACTCTGCGGACTTCCTCGCGCATCAGTGTTTTTGGTACGGCTTCTGATAATAGAAGAAAAGTTCAGACTTCATGTGGTGATCATAGAAGATGCAATACTCAACACCAAAATTGCTTCACAGTCCAGCTCTGTTTCTGGGGGCTTGACTCTAATAGAGATTTAACTGGTAGAAACTAGGGCAGTTTTTAGGTATACACAAGCAAGGCACTTGCCCATGATGTCACCAGCTGGAGCGCCAACTTAAATAAGCCCATTGCTGATACTTAGGGTGTGTGTATGTGTGCGTGATTGTGTGTGTGTGTGTGTGTGTGTGTGTGTGTGTTTTCTCTGTCATGTTGTACATTTGGGGAAAAATTACGGACTAAAGACCAGTTAATTGGGGATGGCTTGTCCAATTTGGGCTGTGACCCCAATTGGGAAAAAGCAGATTTCTGGATCAGTGGTTATGGTTAGAGTAAGTCTCCAGAAAATGAATGCAAGTCTGTGTAATGTCCTCAAAAGTAACCAAGGTCAATGACAGTCACACAGAGAAAGCGTAAAGAGACAGAGAGGGCTGGTAAGAAGTTAATGGATTTTTTTTGTTGGTCCTCCACCCCACGTTACTTGTATGAAACTGGCAGTCAGTTTTATTTACTTATTAACTGAAGGTACTGGAAGGCCCGTCCGCATCATTCCGGTCCACTTTATCTCCTGCTTATACTGCACTAAACAACTGATGATGAGAGTCTGCAGGTAGACTCTGTAGAGGGACTCTAATCCTGATGCTCAGTGTCATATCATTAACTGGAACTTCTGCTTGCTTTACGACTTGATATGATCTAAATCTAAATCCCTCAAGTCAAGTCACCTAAGAGTTAGTTAAATAGAAGATAAATTAGCCTAATAAAGATCCAAACCCTGAAGTTAAAGTGAAAGTACAGTTGTCCCAAGCCAATCTACAGACATGATATTGCGGCCGATCCCGGCATTTTTGGTTAATATGGCCTAGGTATTGGCTTTAAAATGGATGTTTGCCAAAAACTTGCACCCCCTTGACTATGTTACATAACGCTGACTGCACAGATGTGTAAAGAACTTAACCACGGAGCCACAAACTAAAACAAAGTGCAGAAAATTCAGTTAATATGACTATGTCAGAAAGCAAGCTGCTCTGACTTTCGAAAATTTGAATCAATTTAATTTAAGTTTTTTACATGCACCACACCTCTTAAGTGCTGTTATTGGATAAAACTTGCTGTTATAGAAATATGAAGGTTGAATAGAGTCTAAATCATATCCACCCCATGCAAAGTATTATTATCAGAGGAAAGCTGTGATGCAGGTTATATTTTTATCTATCCTCCAACATATATTAATGGCTTCACTCATTTTAACACAGGCTTATTGCAGGCTATGTGTATATTTTAAGTTATGTAATGGAAATAGAATTAGAATAAATACTGGATCATATAATGTGTTTAGGACATCCATAAGTTAAAATCAGATGCTGATAATACAGTACAGAAACAGAGCGTGTCTGGGATGTTGGAGAGTCAAAGACAGTCCATAGACAATCACAAACGAAGAAAAAAGAGTCATACATGGATAAGAACAACCAGGTTTGCGATATTTGACATCACACCCTGAATACGACTGTAACCAGGATGAGACCCATGATAATATCACTAGTATAAAACTACTCAGCGAGAGACTAGCCTACTGTATGTGTTGTTGATGACACAAACTAAACTAAATATCCTTAAGTTATTTGGCAATGAAAAGATTATTGGCCTCAGAGGTACCACTGGATAGAAACTAGCCCTGATAGAAACTGAAAAACTACAAGTGGCAGCTCACTCTCTTTCAGTTCTTAGTTGTAAAAACCTTGATGAAAGATTGTTATTTCCTGCTGCTGTCTTAATAAAAATATTTATAAAATATATTACATTAAAAAAAAAATAAAATCTAAAAAACATGCTGATGTATTGGGAAAATATTTTATAATCAGATATTCAAAGGAAAACTGTTAGGATAGGTGTTTCTTTTATCTGGACCCAGACTTCTTGCTTTCATTCGCACAGCAGCTTGGATCTCTGTGAGGAACCCCTCCCCTGTGAAGACAACTTAGTAGTTTCTCAGCTCTAGAGAGGATGGGTGGTTTTATGTGCCAGATGAATATTTAAAGTGTAGACACAGTCTTAATCGGAGGACGCTGAAACAAAAGCCATGGTTTGACTGGAGACTCTTTGATTTCCCTAAGTGGACCTGGCTCAGCAACTTGTAGCCATCACAGCATGTTTGGCCCAAGGGGCCTTTTTAAGTATCTGTCTCTGTTCAGCTAAAGAAAAGTTTTGGGAGTGATGATCTTTGCCAGGGTTCGACTTGTGTGTGCTTATAAGGATGCAACATTGTCTCCAGTGATCTGACAGTTATTTTGATAAAACACACCGTGCAAAAAAAACCCCAAAAAAAACCCCAAATGTTTTCTCAGAGCAACATTCAAAGACAATACAGAAGATCCCCTCTCTCCGAACCAGGACAATGTCTATAAGCTGAATAAGTCAGAGCTCTAATGCTTACGGGGGTGGGGGGTTATGAAACTACGACTGATGAAAACATGTTGATTTAATGAGCCATGCCCCTGTCTCGCATAGAGCTGAGCTGACTTTGTCAAATTAATGGGCGTCTCAGCAAGCACTAATGGCTAATAATTCAGTACACAGTAGTTTGCTTCTTTCTCCCATTTTTATCTAATCACTATCGTTTATGCATCTGGTCCTGCTTACATCTTAGACCATCCATCACAGCAGAGCTTGTGATTGTGAAATTACATTTGGGCTTTCAGGTTAGCAGTCAGACTGATGGATATGGGAATGGAGAATTTACATTAACAAAAAAAGTTATTTATTTTGTTTTTCCTATGATTGACTGTATGTCTGACTTTCACACCCAAACCAAGGGTTGCATAACAAACCAAGCAAAGGAGGCAAGGGCGCCTAAAGCCCCAATTGTACTGCCTAACCTTAGCCCTGTGGCCCTTTCTTGTCATCCCTATCACCAAACAAGAGCGGTAGTTCTTCAAAACCCCACATCATTTTTTCACAACATTTATTTTTTTTTAATCCATGGCCAAAATTTGGGTTTTTTAAAAATATCCGCACATGACAACGATAGTGACTGAAGTTATGGCAAAATAAACTATGGTTAAGGTCAGTGAACTGAAGCACTTGGCTACGGTTGGGGAAATGTTTTTCTTATGATTGAAACACGATAAATGTCTCAAACCTTGGTGTCCAGCATCAAAGTTGCACATGTTACAGGCCCATTCATCAACATGACTTCCTCACCTGTCCCCCCCGTCTACATATGGAGCACACTGCTTTTTGCATCGGCACTGAACGCTGGCATTTGATATAAAGCGTGAGAAATACTGGGCTGAAGTACTAGTTGCCTTGTGTAGTCTGCTGTGTGTACTGTACATGGTGAGAACTTGGAGGCAAAACGAGCTAGGGCCCATAGGGGTCCATCAACAAACATTTGGCCTGGGGCTCTCTAACAGGTTGATCTTGCTATGCCCATGCCTCAGTAAACCTGTGAATCAACCTGGGATATTGTTGTAACAAGTTGCAGGTGTAGTTCAAATAGAGCTCAGCTATCACCAGAGTAAATAGGTACTACTGTTTTCTCAATAACAGTAAAAAAGAAAAAAAAGTCTGCCCTGTGTTAGCGCAGGTTCCATTGAGAGGGAATGTATCTCTCTCATTGCTGAAAGATAGTGACAAACAACAACATCAGTAAGTCCAGAGGGAGAGAAATGTGAAATTGATCAAACAAACATTATTATCACTGGCCTAGACTCTGCTATTCATTTTTCTCTCTAGCCCTACCGTCTGGCACTCACAGTGAGACAAGGTGCCTTGCAGGTTTAAAAACAACTAACAAAGGCAGAGCTTGCCATCAACTAAAGGGTTACGTGCCTCCTCTGGAGACCTGACAATGAGACAAACTGATAGAGCGTCTACACCCTTTTTTGAAAGAGAAAATCATGGGAACACAGCTACACGTACAATCAAATTATGCTCAGCAGTTTGCTCTCTCAAAAGGAGATTGAATAAACGGATAAGAGGTAGGCCAAAGAGAGGTGGGGGCAAGTTATCTTCGGAGCGACTTGAAAGCTTCAGCAGTTGGTGATGAGATCATATTTCCATGGCCGCTAATAAAACACCTTGAAAAGAGTGTTTCATTGCATGAGTCAGAATGTGCAAATGAAGAGGAGGGTGTCTCGATGACTGTAATCAGCATTACAGAGCAATAAATACTGATGAGTCAGGTACTGGATGAGAGAATGGCATCCATGTATATTCATTATATGTGGTATCTACCAAGGATAGAGCGCTGAAAATGTATATGTGCTAATTGTTTAGACGTTAGTGTCACTTTGAACTGTTTCACATGAAGGACATCAATGCTTTTCTTTAAACAGAGTGTTCATTAAGACACTGAGGCTGGATTGGAAAGTATATTCAGTTCTGTTATTGATCTGTACTAAATGAGCACAGCAGGGCATAAGAATGAGGGGTGGGGCACCCAGCTAAATACAACTATCTTTATTTGTTGTTTACTGACATATTGTAGACCTTCACTTCATATATGTATTTTATGTCATGACGTCTTCATGGAAACATCCTTACTCACCATGAAAAAAATATTAAGCAAAAAAACTCTATGACTAGGACTTTATAATGGCTAATTAGCACTGGATAATATAGAAAACTGCTACTGCAGTGGCCTCTAATATGTGTTGAGACTTTGCATGTTACAATCTGGCCACACACCAGTACGTTATGTCACATGAGGCAAAACACCTTGAAAATACCAATGAAAAGAGAACAGTGTAGCTGTTTTTTGCCCTTAGATTAATTGTTGTTGAATTTAAGTCGACACTATCAACAAAACTAAACTCTAGATGATAAATAACATTATGTGATTTGCTTGATGAGATCAGGATACATTTCTGCACATTTTACTGAAAGGTCCCAATTAATGGTATCACTACTTTCTTATTGTGATGTATTTCCTTTTGAAACAGGATGCTGTGGCTGAAACAGCGACATATCAATCTTAAATATGAAGCAATGGGAAATCAGTTATGGAAAAAAAGTTTCATTGGTTTAACTTTTCAACTATAACCACTTGTGCAGCATGAGTTACCACTGTGCCTTTTGTAAATACTTCAAAACTACACAAATCATTATTTTAATATTAAGAAAGGATCAAATGAATATGTGTAATGTGAAAGGGGTAGCATGTAGTGAAGAACACTCTGAGAATTATCACTCAACTCAGCAGTTTCCTTTGGCTCTACAGAGCTTTTTAGCCTCTTTTAGGTCATTGTTTTTGTTTTGTGGTACACAACTTTAATGTTTTGGTTCAGTCACAGCTCATCAGCAGGCGGCTGCAGCGAAAAAGCTCTGATAAACCTATTGCACACTACCTGCCCAGCACCAAACGACTAGATTATGAACATGGTGGAGCATTTGGTGGCTAAAGACCCGGACCCAGTTGGTGGAGATCAAAATGGATCTAAATGCAGAATGAACATTGGAATCACACTCATCAGGTGGACACAAACATGACTCCAAATGAATGTTGATGTTGCTCTGTGCCTGCTCGATACGTAAATAGGCAACTCTTTGCTAACATGTTTGCTGTTAAAACATGAAAGTGTGATAATATGTCAACATTGTGTTTACATTACCCCCAAGTGGCCAAAATAAAATATAAATAAATAATCTTGCAGCTTTAAGTGTTTTGTGAGTAAGTCATGTTTCTTCATAGCTTACTTCACACCAGCTTTAAGGAAAAAAAGTCCTGTTGTTAAAAAAGAAAAAAAAATCTTTCTCCAAACACAGCATCAACAATTAAATAAATGAACGACAAAATCAACAGACACTGATACTGTCAGTTATATGAGCATTAGGCCTCTTATGGTAAATAAAAATAATATACTAACTGCGTTCTGTAGTCAGCTGAAAGTCAAATGGCCTTCTAATTTCTTCTGAACAAGTGCAATTTGATAAGAGCCTGTCAACACTAGCAATACCTCTGCCAATCATCTCCGAGCATTACCACCAAACCCAATTATCTTCAGTGTCCACCTGTCAGTTCCAGTGGTGGAGGCTAACTGGGGAGGAGCTGCCAGCCAATTTACACAAACAAGTAATCCATCAATCAGTCAGCCAGTCACTTTGGGAATCATACACCAATGAGGTAGTGTTATTAAAGAGATACCATGCTCAGCAATGAGTAATGAAATGAGAGGCTAAACCTTTATTTCACCTCAGAAGATTATGGAGGAGAAATGTTACAATAGAAATCGGGCCGGATGAAATGTAATGAAAAGCATATACGAACAAAGAATGCTTAATATTATTTTACGATCCCTGCGTGGGGAGTGACAAATATCTGACCGACTATTCAAGTGCACCCTGGTTAGCGCAGTAGGTGCTGTGATTGTGTACACAGCTACCCACATCAACTCCCACACTGATATTTAGCCACCTTTGAACCGCTCATGTCATTTACTCCAAAATGGTGTTTGCAGACGCGGAGCTCTATGGTAATCCCAGTAAATATGTGATGCAGCCTGATCCCCAGACAGATGCCTGACCACAGCCTACAGACGTCAGCATTGCTGGGAAATACTTCCAGTTTCCTCTTTCCATCCTCCCTCCATCTCTCCCATACACACACATTCACACACAGGTCAAACAGTGACAAAAGCTCGTTCTGTCACCTAGCTGTGTGAGTGTGCTTATCCTTGGCAGCCGTTGTGTGTCTGAATACACACTGTCGGATTTACATCTGCAGGAGGGAGCTGTTTGTGCACGGCTCATATTTCTTTCTCGTTCGCACAAACCCACATACAGTATATGCATACTAGGAATGCACTGCTCACCTTTCAACTAGCCTTCCCTCATTGCCTGCATGTGGAACACAAGCTGCCACTATTCTGTTCTGTCCAAGAGAAGCACAAATCTGCATGCAGAGAAGCTTCACACTATAAACTGCACAAGCAAATCTCTGGGTTATACTTGTTATCTAACCATACTACTAAAAACAAAAGAAGGCAGACATGAAATAATTTGTTCCTTTCATTTCACTTCATTAAATTAGGGATGAAGCATCGAGGCGGATAACACTTTTTATAAGATATCTATGATCACAAAGAGGATTTCAGTATACTTGAACAAGGAAAAGGCAGATATTAGCCTCTTATTAAGAATCAGATTTGGTGCAGTCAGCTGTGGTCATCCCTACAGTGTTGAGTCACAAATTGCCGCCCTTCAATCTTGTCATAAATAATATCTAGTGTGAATCCCCTGTCACTGTGGGTTTCTTCTCTCAGTCCTGACATATCCCCTGTCAGTATCTGTTAAGACTTTATATGTCTCTAGGCTTAATATAGTGTCATCAAAGGAAAATGTACTGACTGACTCTCCAACATTTATCACACTTCTTTACAGGACCTCTGATAGCTTTTTTTTTTTTTTTTTTTTTTTTTACAAATCATGAACCTGTATCATTTGCTTAGCAATATCAAAGAGATAAAAAAAAAAGATTTCTTATTTTAAGGTGTGAGGAGGCATCCTTGGGAAGGCTAATGTGAGGATTCACATGACTGGAAGTGGCGTTTTTTTTCTCATAAATTTAAGGTTTTTATCAGATCACAAATCTTAAATTTGTTATTTGGTCTGCCCTTAAAACTGAATCACAACACTTTAATACTGGGATGGGCAGACAAATAACAGTAGATATTTATTTTCAGATTCACAGTCAAGTTGAAGTTATTTGATACATTTAAATGTATAGACCTGACAAAGGATGCATAAAACTAGTGTGCCTCATCTTTCATCAAGATTTTTCTTGTCATGATTTCTTGCAACCTGCATAATGCTCCACATGTCAGGGAGAATAACAGTCTTCGGAAATGTATTTTGAATACTTGAATCATCTTGTCTGTCTTTCAGCAATAAGCATTTTCTTTCATTTCCATGCATTTCTGCTCAGTCACTGTGTGTCAAATAGAGACTATGTTCCATTTCACCTAATCATTCCATGCTCTGTTTCGGCATAAGGGGTGACATCATTAAAAACACCCAAACAGCATAATCCTAACCTTTATCACTATCTCTACATCACGTTATACTGTATGGTCAAATACTAAATACAAAATCTGGGCCTGTAAATCTGTAACCACGGTCTGCCCCCTTTTGCTTTGAACACATCCACATCCTGTGCAAAGGTAGTTGAATCAACAAGTTAACACATGCATCTGCAGTGGTTGTTATAGTCATCAGGGATGATGTGTTTATACTCTATATAAATCTGCACAATGTGAATATCACCGGTACCTGCATGAGCAGTCAAAGGTGACTAACAGGTGATCCAGCTGTGAAATCAGAAACTGACGCCATTTAAGATGGTTTCTACAGTGTGTGGGAACAACTTACGACATGGGGAGAAGATGTGAGCGAGGGAAATGAAGAGACACTAAGACTGAAGTATCTCCCAAGTGGTTTCAGGGTATGCACAAAGACAAGTTATCCCAGTTTACCAAATAATCCTCCATCTTCCAAACAGGAACATTTCTCTACCAGGCATTTGTGGATGAATGCCTGATTTCTGACCCTACTTAACCCACTGTTATAAACATTTACAGCTGAAGCCGCTACATAGAGGCACAAAGTTCTCCTGAATGTCACTTAACCGCTCTTCTATAGAGAGTAATGGCTCAGTGCTGCACTCAAAAGCATGCAGACAGCTGTTAAAGAGCTTTAAAGAGAGAGTGTTACATAGTTTATTTATGCTATCACATTTTCACAGCAGGGGTTTAAACTGACAATTTTTGGCTCACAGGTATTTTTGGCCCCTCCATCGCCCTTGACTTCTCCCCTCTTTACTTAATTGTACACTACTGATTTCAACTCTAATTTAGACATTGTTTTCAGTTCCATTAACTGCTTTTAAGACATCGCAGTAACCTTGTACTATACTGCCTGTGTCTTAGCAGGCTCAGAAGGCAAGAGCAGAGGGAGATGAGGGGTGTGAAGCAAAGGGAGGGTCACACTGAGTTTTTTGGGGCAGCGGCTGTCTGGTTCTAAATTTGAACTCTCCCTGACAAAAGCATGTTGAACCTGTCTGGAGGCAATAATCAATTATTTAGAAGTGGCTGCTCTGTCATTCCATTACCGTCTACCTCATGTTTGGGGGTGTTGGGAGCAGAATGAGGCTGATTTTACATGTCAAGGCAAAGGAAGAGAGAGACGCTGTTGCTTCCAAACCTTTGATTTACTTTTAAGGCCCAGGCCACAGCAGGAATGGCAGAGTGAAATGAATCTGTATGTCTGCAAAATATTTCATTCTTGGTGATGCAGTGTCTACTCACGGGGTTAGTTGGTGAAATGTTGTCCCTGATGAGCAAACCGCTAACACGCCTGCCAGCTGAGTTACAAAAGTCAAGTCACAAAAGCTCCCAGAGCCTCCCTCTATTTTCTCTTTACTGTTTAGACAGTTTTCTCAACAGACATATTGTACCATTGACTCCTGTCTCATAACTGTCTTCAAACCATTGCTCTTTTGAAGAGCTCTTAATACTCAGACAGAGGAGGTTTGATGAAAAAGACTGGTGCAACACAGCTAATAAGCGACAATAGCTTGGCTGGAAAATACCAATAGTTGCAAAGATTGTGGTCAGACCAGTTATGTTATAATACAAGATTTATTTATTGCTCATTTGACATTTTTTGATACAGAAAAGCGGCTGCAGACCTTCATGGAGTCAGTCGTTGGAATAAAATCAAAGCTGCATGCCAAATAAATGAAATATTGTCTCTAACACAAAATAGATATCTTTATTCTGCATTAAAAGTCTTTGAAACACCACAATTTATCATGTACTATTGACTACATAAGTATTTTTTATTTGTTAATAATCAAAAAGGGGCAGGAAATTATATTAATAAAATACAGCATGTAAGGGAGTGAGAAATGATGTATTCTGTTGTCACTGGGGGAAAGTAACAACAGAACTATGCAGACACTGTAAAAAAGTAAAATTTGAGTCAGGTCATAATTCTGTGTAATATTTACAAGGGACTCCTTTCACATTACACATAATCATTAGATCCAGTGTTAATATGAAAACTATTGATTAGTAGAGCTGTAAATAACATTTTTAATGCAGCACTTCAACTTGTAAAGGAGTCAGTTATATTGTTGAATTGGCAGTTCAACCGCAGTAAATAATCTGAACACTTCTTCACCACTGGTGTACTCTAATTCTCATTCACAGTGCTGACACCTTTTCTCATTCCTCTCCTTTTTGTTTTTGCTGGCACAAGCTCCTGTTAGATGAAGAACTGACACATATTCCCAAGAACAAAGAGAAACAGCAACGATAACACAGTTCCCCACTGCTCAGAGAGAGAGGTTATATTTTGATTTGGAAGCTGCTACATGCCTCGAGGCGGGCAGCTGTGTGTCTGGAGATTGGGTTTAATTGGGAAGCAGTGACCTTTTCCACCAGAGAAAACACACACACACACACACACACACAAGCTGGAAAATGCACATTAAGAGTCAGAGTCAGGTTCTATCGAGCTGGGACAGACACTGAGTTGCAGTGTTGTGATTCAACAAAGAAAATTAATTAAGAGGACAGATACTTCCGTGTGGGTAATTTATGATTCATGTTAAGACGCATAAAGGGCAAATCCCCCCTCTGTCTCTCTTTTATTGCAACGTTCTTCTATGATTATGAATCTCTGCATCTTACCACAGCTTCTCTTTATGTCACTCTGCATAATGAATTGTCTCCTCCCTTCACTGTACATGCAAGGCAAACACACACACACACACACACACACACACACACACACACACACACACACACACACACACACACACACACACACACACACACACACACACACACAAACCCAGTGTTGCCCATGCCCAGTATTAGCTTTCACGGGACCAATTTTTAGTTGATCTAGGCTTGACTTAAACGTAAAGCTAAGCTATGCAAAGCTAAGCTCCCGTAACACTTTAAGTAAACCAGTCTGAAACATTTGACCTTTTTGTTAGTTTTAAAGATGGCATCGCGAGATGTGTGAGGCTGCAGGGCTTTAGGACGAAAATGGCGGATCAAGGTTCAAACCAAACAATCACAGTGTTTTGACATGGTATGTTAAAATGAATAAAGACTGTTATTAACCAACATTTAAGGAATTCCTAGTTGACTAGAAAATACTGTCAGACGCTAGGAGAATGTTATGGTCTCCTCAACGGTCCAACAGCTGCGATGTTTTCGTCTGCCGCTATTTCTCCTCTCTTCATTAGAGCGCAAGCTTGAGTGACAAATGAGTCAGATGCCTCATGTACAGTGTGTCATGTTTCATTTTCTTAGTCTGTTTACAATGTGCTTTGTTGCGTTCTCTTTTCATAAATTTTCCACCTCAGCCAAGTGTGAAAATGTTTTTGCAATATTTCTGGGCTCTTTTCTCAATTTCCAGTGTTTTTTGAAATTCCCATAAAAACTGATGGATGAAAACACACTTTATCTCGAGGGTAGGTACAACATTAAAACTACTGGAGTGTTATAAAAAATATTATGAGCTAATGATTTCACCCAATGGCTGTAACATCATATTACCGACAAAACTATGCCAGTACTGCACAAACACTTAAATAATATTTCTCCTTAGGTTTCGCATATATAAAAATATAAAATTACTCCTTTGCAAGTTTAAAGTATGGCATTCAAAATTTCATAAAAAGTTACAGTAATCGATATTTATTTATATTAACATTGGATCAAATGACTATATGTAATGTGAAAGGGGTCACTTGTGGGTGATTATGTGCTATATGATAATAATGACTGACCTACAGTATGTACGCATAGTAAATCAGCTTGATAATTGAGAGTGTTTTTGATGTACTCCTGTCCCAGTGTTTTTAAAAATTAACTCACTCCCTACTGATGTCCCCAATGTTATGTCACCTTGGGCTTGGAAATTCCTTTTTGTCAAAAAATAAAAGTACTAAATCGTTGAGAATACTTGGAGAAGTATTAACGTTAGTGGCATCCCAAATTTTAAGTTACAGTGATGTATGTTACAGTTTATTTTGCATCATATCCTATTAGAAGAAAATTGTAAAGTCCATTTATTTCATATAAATCAGCTGCAAAAACTGCATACTGCCACAATAAAAGAACTGTTTACTACTAGTATACAGCAAAAACGTTCCCAAATACCATATATATTAGGAAATTGGGATGTAGCTGTAGATTCTCCGGCAACAGCATATTAAAGACAGGTGTTAAAATCCCCTGCAACCTGTTTATTCTGCAGATAATTAAAGACATTACCAAAAGCATGACACCCATCTGGACTACAGTCCTGTTTGTTTATGGTAAGTATACAAAGTTATCTTAATTAATATGACAGTTATATAATATGCTACTTTATATCAACTGTGGCACCATGACAATGACAGGTGTCTCTTCTCCATTTTTCTTCCAGTTTTTGCCAAAGTCATTACAAACAGTAAGTATTAGAAACTCATATATACTCACTCACTCATGCACAGGCACATTCATAACATTTACATATTCATAATAGGAAAGCAAAGCTTTGTAATCATGCATTGTTTGCCAGTGATGTTTACAACAGTGCAGACAGTCAGACATCATTACGGTCTAAATACTGCAAATTAAATTAAGCAAATGTGGTCGCTCAACAAAATGGATTTTCAAATATATGGTAGAGCGAGCAGCAGAACTGCATTTCTGTTTAGTTTGTGGATCACTGAGTTCCTACATGCAGCATACTCTACGTCTGTACATGGCCATTTAAAGCTGCTGATTTATTTTGGTCATTACTTTGAAACATGCAGAAACAATTGAATGAGAAAAGTGTGCGACTTTAAAAAAGGCAACAGGAGCAGGGATGCATATTCAGTTTGAGAGTTTAGCCACATGCTAATAAACTCTCATGTTATTAAACTGCGTCTATGGAACTAGCTGAAAAGTGGCCACTGTGGCCTGCAAGTGAAATCATTGTGGAATAATTGGAAATGCTAAAACATTGTGTAACAGCAGCACATGTAGAGACATGTCATAAAGCGAGCAACCTGACTCAGTAATGTCAACGAATCTAAAGTTTGCTACCATTAGCTAACATTAGCCACCATAAGCTACTGGTCATACCAGACCAAACAAGGCTGTAGCAGCAAAACCCTTGAGAGTAATGACTTAAGCAAGGGTCTACCATCTCTCATTAAACTGCAGTTCAGGAATAGTATGGGAAGATATGGTATGGCACGTTGTAAAAAGCCTTTCTATCCTGATATTTCTGTGGCTTGGCAGCTCATTTATTGGTCTCCCAAATCATCTATCAAACCATTCAGCTGTACTGATTGGCCCGCCAGCCTGCAAAAGAGACCAAAAATCAATTTGAAGCCTGGATCTTCACTTGCATTTGATTAAGTGTTTGCCTCGCCAAGGAGGAAAAAGCCTCGCTGTCATTATGATGCAAACTCAAACCTCGCTCATCTTCACCTAACACACTCCTCTCACCTCCACCCCTTCTCTCTCTCCCTGCCCTCCTTAACTTGCTTTTCTCTCCCTCTGACTTCATTCTGCTCCAGCTCACCTCCCTTCACCTTTCCCAAGTTTTGAAACTGACTTGGGGAAATTAAGTCGGTTTGACGGGTGCCTGTCAAACCAGCGGAGGATAAACACAGTTTTTTTATGTGTCAGAAAAGCAGGGAAGGTGAAAATGAACGTCGGAGGACAGAACGTCTGCCCTGCCCTGATTCCCATGAGTCTTCCTGCTGGCAAAGAGTAGCATCGTGACAGCAGCAGCCAGAGGTTAAAGCACCAATTAGCTACAGTTAATGAAGCCTCATTAGTCTCTACTAAGTCTCTCCCCCTGAGAACGTGTTTTAGACAACCAGCTGAGGTTAGAGGATGCTTGGTTTAGGTATGCAAAGGCCATAAGCCCCAAATAATTTCAAAAATAATCATAATAATCTTTTAAAATGTTTTTTTTCTTTTGTTTGGCCTTATTACCTTGTGCATCTTCTTTTTTTTTGGACTGTGTATCATTTTACTTCCACATATTTTTCTTTCACCTTTATAGCCTTTGAATTTTTTTCAGTTTTGTGGTCAACAATATTTTTCTTTTCGTCCTGTTTACTGTGTGTATCCGTTTGTCCGGGTGGTGAACTGCGGCATACAATTGCCCTGACAGGCACAAATAAAGTGGTACTGAATGGAATTGAATTAAACTGAATAACTGTCTTGTGGGCAGAAATAATAGTGACAAATTTCCCTGTCCAAATGAGACAAAGAAGGCAAAGTAGAAAAGGCAATGGGAATTTCAGACCACACTACAATACCCTACATCGACATAATGCACAGGCAAAAACATCCTATAAAAAAATAGTAAATTTAACCTCTGTTTAGCTAAATATTGTCAATAACTGTTCCGCATTAGTTAAAGGCAGCACTTGTATGTGTGGTGGCACACTAGCCTCGACAAATACATTGCAGTCTTTCTTTTAAAGAGCCCCGTAAAAACAGCTGAAATACTTGCAACCCTCACCATACTGCACTTATGTAGAAGTGTACTCCAGGGTGTGTAAGTATACTGTGACATCCTTGTCAGCTGCAAGTGCAAAAGCACACAGTGACCCCACCCAGCCAGACCCATTAGTTATGGCCAGAGGTGCAACACACTTTTTTTCGGAGAAGGCTGATTTTCAGCCTGGTATTAAGTTCCCCTTTATAGGGTAGGGTTTTGTGACTTATGCGCATCTTGGACATCTGTGTGGCTGTTCAGGGCCGTTTAGAGTTTTTTTATGGATGTCGGCAGGAGTGTTTGGCTGTGAAAATTACTTCAAAAACATTTATTATCTTCTGAAAAGCCAGTGGGATAATGAATAAAGATCCTCTTTAGGGCAGGAAGCAATGCAAAATACCAGAGGCATAAGGCTAAAATTGACTCAACAATGGTCTTATTTATTTGAGGTAATTGCACTAATTCATCAGAGTTAACTTACCAATAATGTGTTTCTGTGTATGAATGATTGCACCCTCATGGAATATAGGCAACACTGAAAGAAATTAAACCTTCTTGATACTTACAGTAATTACGGGTAGTAATTACTACCCATTTGATTTTTATCGCTCTCCAGTCGCTGCAATTCTTGTAGTATTTTTTGGTTTGGCAATGTATCAAATTGCAGTGTCGAGCTATTAAACTAATCTGACATCGCTGACTGAAAGTGAGACTGAGACTGAGAGAAAAAATGCAGAACTGTAACAAAGATAAGTTGGACTGGACAGAAGAATATTGGATTACAAAGTGAGCACCCATATAGGGACTTTATAGGTCAAGCCCATTGGAAAGTCAAGTACATTTTCTGTAATGTGAGCTCATTAAAGGCAAAGTGAGTTTAACTGCAGGTTGTAGAATCAGCCCCACCTCCCAGTACGGGGGCTCTGCAGGGACACAAAGGGCAAGCTGAGCCTCAGGGGGGCAAAAAGATGATAGAATAAACTGTTACGTCCAGGCTCATCCTTCTACATTGTACTGACGGCCTACACACACACACATAAATCGGCATCATTAAATCGAACCCCTGCTAGTTCTTCCCAAACAGGGGAAGCCAAAGAGCAGCAAGCGGTAAAGAACTCACATCAATTAACATAGAGGCAGGCATGTAGGATGAACTGAGGGATAGAACTGTATTATTCACATCAAAGGGCCCAAGATTCATGACCTGTTACATGTGTGTGATTCAAAGCACCCCTGCTAGAAGACATATTCTGTGTTTGTATGGTAGATCACAGCAGAATCTAATGATGAATGCTTTGCATTTTTTAAAGTGGGCTGTATATCACGGCTTGTTATTGGTCAATATATCATAGATCAGCAATAAATGAAATGGTTTACGGTGCGGCAAGTTGCTTGCATTTGTTCAGTGTAGGTGAAAGGAGTTCAAGTCCATTGCAAAGGCTGTGCAGTTTGGTAGCTAGAAAGGCTAGAGGATAATCAGACTGAATTATCATTTTGTTTCACTTTATCACTTAAGATGCCTTTAGATTGTGCAACAAAAACAGATCATGTTACACGACACACTGGGCAGTTTTTATTCTGTATCACGTCCTGTCATTCTCTGATATGTTGGTTTATAGACGTGGGTCATAGCAGCAGTCACATTGTTACCTTGCATTCTAATGTTCTGACACTGCAAGAATTTTGCCTCGGCCTGTCTATAGGAGCCAAACTTCCCAATTGTCCATCGGTGGATATGTCTGACAGTGTGATCGGTGAGCACTGTTTAAGACTGATAACCAAGCATTTTACCACATTTCTCTCACAATTGCCAACTTTCATCTCAGTCTGTGCGAATTTGCACGGTGTAAAGGGGCCTTTAGTTTAGAGAGCGTATTCAGTTTGGAAGGGTTTGTTTTTCGGCCCTAACAAATTAGTAGCCAGTGACCTGTCCGTCCCGCGGAAATTAGTTTTTGTTGACATGGAAGCTGAATACGAGGTTACTAGAAAAAGTCAATATTTTTCATGTTGATCAAAGAAATATGAAGATTGTTGAGTTGTTATTTCTGTAAGTCCAATTACAGTGCCCCATATCGATCATCCACGCTTTTCTACATTTTTGTGGCATCAGTGAGCACAACAACAGACCTGTTTGTATCTGAAAAAAGCCGATATGCGAGCAGTGATTCTGAGGTCTGGAATCAGGCTAAATAAAACTGGCAAATCAGAGAAAAAGATTTAAAAATAATGGACATGTCAAGTGGAGCAATGCTTGTCCAAATATAGTCTACCTCCTTCCTAGGAAGTTTCCTGGAAAGAACTTCGTAATGTAATGTAATAAACAGCAATTGCTGATTTCATCTAAGACTACAACTGATTCCATCTGTGATAAACTGTATTAAAGTTGGTCCGAAAGATATTTTCCGATGTAAATCGCAATTGGAAATATGAGTAGAGTCACTCTAAAAATGGACGGAGAAATTGTTGCAGTTTTCAGCTGTCAGTTTTATTTAAAACCACAATCATACATGCTTTATTGTGAGTCTACTCTGGTAATTTTTAAAAACCAGGTAGCCAGGTTTTTTGTTTTTTTTAATTTGATCTGAAACACTGATTGTGTCTTGGGCTCTAAGTTGCTTTTGAAACCCTTCTGGGTGAACTGTGACTGAACAGAAAAACTACAGCTCCTGTGCTGCCCATAAGCTGCTGTCGCTACATTGTCCCATGTAGACAAGGTGTGAGGTGTAGAAAGCGGAAATTGGTTGATGTATTTATTGACATCTTGCAGATGATTCTTTGATTCTGATCTGCAGCAGCCATTTTTACATAAAAGGAGTAACCACTGCTCCCTGCTCCCTCAGTTACAGCTGAGTGATTGATCAGACAAGAAAACACTGGCACTGATGTCTTTACACATGTAGACATTTGAGTTGTGTTCTCAGGTGTCTTAATTGAAAAAGGGCATCTGGGATCTGTTGTGGTTGTTCACGTGCTGTTAAACTCTGATTACATGCTATGCTGTTGGGTTTTCCCACTTTACTGCCTTTAGTGATCAGACAACAAAAGCAGTAATTAAGTGATGGAAAACATGAAGACTGTCTGTTGTTTGCAAAGGCTTGCCGACCATGAAATGAGCCCTAGAGAAGCTATCAGTGCTTCCAGCTTGAAAAACACCCTTAGCAACATTTGGTGTTGCTGATAAAATACTGATTGATTTGATTCTGCCTTGATGGGTACTGACAATGAGCCTTTTGTGTGTCTCAGTGATATTGTGAAGAAGGCGAATCTTGTATCACGTGTTTAAATCCTCTGTCACTTGCGTAAGTAAGATTTATATGGTGCCATCACAGTGGAATAAACAAAGTATAAAGATGTGTAGCGCACCAGTGGGTCCCTCCGCCTGAGAGAACTTGTTTTCCAGCAAAGAAAACAAATTCCTGGAAAGATATCAAAGGGGAACTTTACACTGCAGAGCTGTGTGCTGGTGGGAGTTGTTGCGGCGCTGCGCAGGGCATCAGGCTGCATCCCAGCAGGGACTGAATTCTGGACAGACACAGCAGCAAATTTATTATACAGCAAGGTCTCATGGTAGCAGTACTCAACCGTCTTTTCTTTATACCCGATACTTCCTGTTCCTCACACACTGTGAAGTTACATGCGCCTCAGGTGACCCTGAAACCACAGATCCACTACAAACCACCACAAACTCCAATAAAACTTAAATAGGGAGCATACCTCCGTCGAGGAAGCACAAGTCTCTAAATGTTTTGCTTTAGAAACAGAAAACATTCAGAACTCATTAATTAATGATGTACATTAGCATCACTTGCAACATATATCCAAAACATGCTCTGTAACAAGGCATTATATGTAAGCTAACACACTCTTTGCAGTAAGACTATTTACGTCGAGCAGTATTTGCAATAAGGTGGTCTACGTTTTTCCCACTCATTTGCTTTACTGCTGTTCTGCTCACACTAATCGTGTTGCCACCGCTCATACAGCATGCCATAATCCTCCATAATCCTCTTAGAATAAACCATTGCCGTTAACGTATACACCCTTCATGCTGTTATGTACGTATTTCATACTTTACATTGATACACTGTATTTTGTTTAAAATCCACTTCATTTCTTTTGTATTTTTATTTGTATTATTCTATAACTGTGTGATGCACAGATTTAAACTTTAACTTAAAACGTTTGACTTTAGAGTTAAATGATTAACTTTGCTTGTAAGAATGTCTGGCTTTCAACGCATTATTGTGACAAAAAAACTCTATACCAATACTTTACGGTTTGTAAATCGCAACATGAGTGACCTTGAAGAGCAATGTAAACACAACAATGTATACAACAATGTGAAACTATATACTATGGTAATGCACTATCAAAGTGGCACATTATGAAGCCAAATCTATTCTAATCTCGATAAAACAAAGTAAAGCCACAAGTAGGGCATTGTTAAAATCGGTTAAATTGGCTTCTGTAGTCCATTTACAATCAAGAATGCAATGCAATTAAAAGGAATGTGAAATGTCTGCGAGCTGATTGCTCTGTATTATTGATTTGTGTGGGTTTCAGGGAGCAGCTAGTGTTTCAGCTGTGAGGTGGAGAGGATCAGAGGGCTGTCTTGCTTTGCTCTGTTGTTAGCACTGTCATCCTCATAGTGTGCATTCATCTCCATTCAATATGCTGTCACCATTCTATCCTTGTTCACACAGCATATCCCTGAGCTCATTACCCTGCCAGCCTACACACACACACACACACACACACACACACACACACACACATTCACACAAGAACCACGAGGCCCAGATGCACCGATGCATTAAAAAAAACGCACACTTTTGTTTTATTATTAATTTGCTTGAATATTCATAGTATCAATAAAACATGCTGATAGATGTGGAGACTGACGGAGCGATATTGAATCAAATGAGGATCAACCAACTGGGTTTGAAGGAGATCACACCTCACACAAATAACATGGTGTTTTGTTCACGCCACCTGGGTTAGCATAGCAAGACATCATGATAGGTAAAGCAAATCCCAGAATACCTTTCATATGGGGATTTCACTCATTGGCAGCAGAGTCTCATGCTGAATGGCAAGGCTATGGATATTTATTATTCAGCCTTTCACAGTAAGCAGGACTGGGTGAACTACAGCTAGGGACATGCATGAGGATAACTAAGCCGAATTCCATGTGATTTAACCTTAAAAAATAATTGAATGATTGAAAACCAAACATAATCTGGCAGTGTGAGATACTGATTTAGTCTAATAGACTGAAACAGATCAGAATTTATGAAACATTCTCTACGTCATGGCCGGCCAAGAGGGGCCAAAGGGCCAAATCTGTCAAATGAAAACTGAGAGAAAGAAACATGTATGTTATCTCCACTTAGTCTTGTTCCATACAGGATACATTTATGTTCTGTGAATGTCGGTATTTTATTCCATGTCTAGTAAGTTTGACAACTCAAGGCAAGTTAAAAGTGTGTAAAATACATCATCCTTTTGACAAGCGTCTCCATTGGTAAGAAGCGGATGTCAAAATGACATTTTTCCTCCTTGCCTGAAGGCAGATTTGATATAATTCTAAGTCAGTGGTAGGGAAAGTTTGACAGTTCCTCTTGATTAACAGTCTGTGCCATTTCAACAGATGCTTAATATTACAAATAGGATATACACACTTATATTGCAATATCATGTGGAAAGAACGTGATGTGCTGTAACTGCAACTCGATCTGCCCCCTGAACTTACGGGGCATTATCTGTGTCATCTAAGATTCATCTTCAATTTTAATAATTGATACGAAAAACTTATACAAGGTTAACGTGTTATTGATTATACAACAAAGAAATGCCTTTAGGTCACAGACGCAGACTGCCAGACTGAGTAGTGTCAACTTTACAGTGAGACTATGTCCCATTTGACAGAGGAAATAATACAATCCTTATCTTACAAATGAAACGTTGAATTCATTAACAATAAAACACACCTCTGCTCAATTCAGTTCTTTGCTACAGCCTTAAACCAAGCATAAAGCCTGATGTACACACCATGCCAATCTGATACTGTAACTGCCACTTTTGTCCACAAAGGCCACTGTTAAGCAAAAGAGTTACCCAGTTCCATACAACATAAAATTGTTCACAGTATTTTGCTTTTGCAGCTAGCATTCAATACTCATTATAATCAACGATCTTACACTAACTGGAAATGATACATGCAAAATTAGGTGTCAATCAAGCTGCAAGTCTTTCTTATTTGTTTGTTTTCTAGGGTGTTCCTGGAGCCGTTTGACCACCATCTACAACTAGTTACGTTTTCTTTTCTAGCTGTAATCAGCTCCTCCACAGAATAGTTTTCCATCAACAGCACACTGAAAAATTTTTTAGTCTACTGACTGACTGTCTTCAGTATACCTTATTTTGTCACTTTTCCAGTGTGAACACTACATAATAAAAACCTGTATAGAATTAGTATGTAGTATAGATCTTGAATACAGCTATTTCTTGTTTAAAGTATGTGATCCAATATTCAAACTTGCTTAAGTGAGCAGGCTGACTGGGACACAACCAAAAAAAATCCCATCTCTGTGTCGAGTGTGTCACAAGTCTGAAATTCTCAACCTGCAGCTGGGTTAGACGCAACGTTTGTGCCCTCTGTCAACAGCTAGTGAGACTGGCAGTGGCCTCCAGACTTATATCCAGTCTCAGCTCCACTGCGAATTAAGACACACACACTGCAGTCGCACAGCACAAAAGAGACACTAACAAACTTGCAGACAGACACAGTATATCATCTTTATCTCTCTCTGCCAACAACCCACACACACTCACACTTGCAAATTAACACTCTACCGCTGTTTATCATCTGATTCAATTAAAGCGGCGGAGGCGCAGGGATCAGAGCCCACGGGACGACATTTTAAACGGCCGCAAAACAAATGCGCTGAGGTTCAGATGCTGACGTTTAAATGAGAGTAATGGGGCTGCTTGTCACCACCACTCCTCTGCCAGCCACGGAATTCTGCCATATTTTCAGTCTGTTGCTCAACTTTGTCTATGTAACTTTATTTTACTCTCTCTTTATCATTCTCTCTTCTCCCATCACTCTGTCTCAGAGCAATCTCAGGTTGGCAAATGTTACATTTGCGCTGGCAAAACGCTCCATCTGCCTCACCTTCCCTCCCCTGTTGTGCATCGTTCATCATCTCTCAATCGTGGCAGAGGAAATACAATGTGCACCGTCTGGTTTGCAGATCTCAGGCGAAGCCTTCAGAGCCTGGAGTTTAGCACAACTCCCCAAGCACATGAATCACTGGCTTTTATTTATTCTGCAGTTGGAAAGCACACACTGCGACGACAGGTCATTTTGGAATATAATAAAGATGGGGCCAATGAAGCCGATTGACTTTAAAACCAGGCATGCATTTTTGTTAGCCTTGATCATAAAACTATGAATCATGACAGACAAATAAAATGAACAACTCTGTCAAAAGCTCTGAGTGATGAACGACACTTCCCAAGGTGTTATTGGTATACCTTTTGAAACGAGACATAAAACTTAAGCTGACTTTAAAAATTTCCCCATCCAGTCCTACTTGGTTAATTAAACTATTTCATTCCTGGCAATCAACAAATTCTTAATTACACCCCCTTGAAAATAATGTAGCTGTCAGCGTACTTTAGCTTATGGTGTTCTTCACTAATCGTCATTGTTAGGACTTGATTTGATTCTTACAACCTCACAGGTCGTGGGGAGCCACCAAGAAGGGCAGGGAAGGTCAAACACATGTTTTTTTCAGCAGCCAATCATTTCTCACTTTAAGCCTATATTTTGCAAGAACTGGCTGGCAGAGTATCATGGGACCTCATTAGCGGTGCTGGGCGGTTGCGGTGGTCGCGCATGTGGTGTGCGTACACTCGACAATACTATGAAATCCACAACTGAAATAAAATAGTGAAACGAGTCGCCAACAAGATGTACATTTAGATATTCTGAGGTGAAAGTATAATGCGACATATACAGTCGACACATACAAGGTCACACATAGTCCTTTCCAGAGATGTACCCTATGCATGAGGAGACCTTCATCATTCCACTGACTCTGGTTAATTGGACTGTCTGGCTCTGCCTCACTTCACCTCTATAGCCTGCTTCACCCTGCACCAGGATCAGGGATCCCATGTGTTGTGGAATACATTAACCATATACTTTCATATACGGAAATAAGAGATGCTGTTTATATTGGGCTTCTTCAAGTGTATCTGTTCATATTTGAATTTTGATTACATTTTAGAATTTAGTTGGTCTTATACTCCCTGTTTTGCCCACTGACTTTCTCCCTCTCTTTTTGATTCTCACTCGGTTTAGCCCTATTACACGCAAAGCCCTTTTGGACTTGGTTCACCTAAATTAAATCAAATGGACTATTTTCACTCGACCCTTGTGAAGAATTTGAATATATTGGAATTTTTTACACTGTTGAAATGCCAGACCACTTTGAAGTGAGGGAGCCACCGAATTTATAAAGTTTCAGTCGCATTCTTTGCCTCCAGCTCCAGCAACATTGTAGCATAAAGACCAACTTTATCGCTTTTTGGCCTGTGGCCGTCATCAGGGTCAATCTTACACAAGTTGACACATGTTGGTCTCCCAGTAAAGTTATTCTTTAGACCACTAGCATTGCTGGAGTTTTGATCTCTTCAGACTTTTTTCCTTTTTGATGCTTCCAGGTTCTACTAGCATCCCGCAGGTGGGACAGTGGATTAAAAAAAGGCTTAAATTAGTTGTATAGTTGCTCAGAAAAGTTTAGTTTGAATGTCATTAACATTAGAAATTGCCATCCCTAATCCAAATTTAACCAACACCCTCAGTGCTTTTCTGAAATCTGATGCTCTAGCATCTAGTTTGTATCTGTTATTGGGAAACAACATAAACTATCAGATATCATAATCTATAACATTTTCATCCACTGCCTCAAGAAGAATCCATAAGGGTTATATTTTCCAAGAGAATGGAGGGGACAGATTTTCAGTAGATAATTTTGCGTTTGAATGATTTGAAAGCATCCCGGAGTGAAACTGACAGTCTGCAGCAGCAGGACCCTTTCTTCATCCACTTCCTTTGAGGTTTTTTTACTCCAACAATGGCTGGAGACCTTTTTCAAAATCTATGGATTCTTTTACATAGTTAGATATCATCAGTTTGTGTTGATCAGTGTCATCCAGGCGTTCTTAACTTTTTGGGTCTATTAGCTTTTTGGCAGCCTGCCTCATCTACTATTAGTGGAGGTCTTCAAGTGCTAAAATTTGGGACGTGATCCAAAACAGACCCAAGGACATCCAGAACTTGTCCAAAATCGTATGGTACTCTACCCAGAAATCTTCAACTGTTTATGATTTGGGTCTTGTTTACCAATTGTTTGAAAATTGCCGCTTGTCGCCTTGGATTCCTGCAATGTTTTTTTGGCTGTTCTGGGGTCTGTGAGATGATGTTGGTCTCTGTGCTCTTCTGTAATGCATTTCTACTTGATGTCAAGAATCAGTGCAAAAGGGCTGTCATAAAAAGAAGACCTTGGTCTTTGTTTCTGTGTAATTAACATTAAAGCCTGATGTTTCAAAATAACCTAAAAAAAAAACTTTTTAAATAAGCTAATATTCTGTCCTTTTTTAGGTTTATCAGAGCTTTTGGTCATATCCCAGGCTCTGCTTATTACATTAGAGGTATCACACATTTTTAACTGGGACAAATAATATAAAAGAGGTCAGTGTGAAGACACCAAAGCAAATAAGGTCAAAGCAAGAGAAAGAAACCAATCTGAAATCAGGTAAATCAGACTGAGAAAAAGTCCAAAGCAAAGTCATCAAGCACAGGCCATCCCATTCAGCATGGATCCTGCAGAATGAGCTGAGAAAGATGGAGAGAGGAGTGGAAAGAAAGGGGGGGGGGGTATATGGAAGGAGCAGACGAGAGGCAGCAGCTGTGGGAGAAGCGCTGTTGGAGCAGCAGAGCCCAGCACCTTGGCTTGTGCCATTGATTTCAGCTCAACAACAAATTGGACCATTTTTCACACTGCCCCGCAGCGACCCCACTTGTCTTTTTATTTATCCCCCCATTCAGCAGAGCTGCCCTCGCCACATGTGTCCAGTCTGCATAACCACAACACTCAAATACACACACTGTCTTTTAATATAAATGTATAAAACATGATACAAATGCATTTGTATCATTGTTTAGAGAGGGCTAGACCAAAATCCAGTCCCGATGCTCACTTAAGAGGCTTTTTCTCATGCTTCTACCCATGCAATAACATTTTAGCTTCATAAGGATAGTTACACTCGTTACAGACGTTTCGTTAAGCCCTGCTCCCTTAGTTGGGCTACCTCTGCTTCACCTGTCAAGCTTTCTGTTTTCACATGGCACACATGCACCTTACAGTTCTGAAGCAATGGGTCCTTGATTTTGAACAGAGCCTAAAAAAAGGCCACTCAGTTCTAGCTGGTGATTGTCAGGCTAATATCGGAACCGTCTCCCCGTCAGATTTTAACAGCTGTAGCTAGCTTGCTAATTAAGTTAAAGTTAGCTTCATGCAGTTGCTGAATAACATCTTAAGGTTTCCAGCTCATTCGTTTTAAAATCAGAGTCTTGTAAAGGGGTCTTGTAACGCAGTATAAACTTAATTAGGCCTAGTGTTATATTTGTGATAAGGAAAAATTTGAGATCAGACTTGTTAATTTTAACACTTTTTAGCTGCTTATCTTATATATTTGGACAAGCTTGTTCATATTCTAGTAGTTTAACAGTCTTCAACTATTCACATTATATGTTGTATAAATTATATATTATGTTGTCAAACTGTATGTTTTCACTTGTAACGCATATTTTTAAAGACAAAAGGCTTTGAGCGTTAACTTCCCTAGTAGCTGCTAACATTAGCCCACAGTCTGAAATAGTAGCACCCAGATCCTGCACAGCTCCTACCCTGTGGGGGAGTAATACACAATAGATTTATATAAACAAACATTTTTTTTTACGTGACCTGTAACTCCACAAACAAGTGTTGTATGAATTGCAGCTGGCCCTGGAAGTTACGCTGGGTTTCATCACTACTGTAGGTATTAAGCTGGTTAGTTCCACATGCTAATGTTTTCATCTTATGGTAGAGCAGGGAAACACATTGTTTAATCCATTCCTTACACTTTTTCTCATGTATTTCTTGTTTTTGAGAAAAAATTCAAAGAATCCACCATCCACACTCTTTATACTTAGTATAAAGCTTATTGCTTTTACAACGGACCCTATACTACATTGCTGCCGTCTTCATTGTAGCTGTTTGAAAGATGTTTAAGTTTGTACTTCTAGCCTTGAAACCATTAGCTCAAACAAATAAATAGTCTTTACATTTGTTCCATTTGCCAAAAACCTTATTTCCTCTGAAATAAATTCAATAAATAGGTGGATATCGAGCTGCACCTTGCTGAGATGTAATTTATTTTTAATCAGCATGAAAGAACATGTTATGAATTTCAGTGAAACCCATGGCAGGTAGGGAATCAAAGGCAGAGTATAAAAAATACTGTAAAAATTTAAGACTGGTTATTTTATCTGAAATCATACAGAGCGAAAACATGGAGACCCATGGAGATATGACTGTCATACAGATGATTTGATGGGAGCTATTGGTATTCATTACTATACTGAAGCTGTTCCACATTATCATTTCATATCTGAGGTGAAAACGTTTGGCTGTGTGGTCTCAGGACTTTGGAAAAATAGTTTCAGACAACACAGAACCAAAATTTAGAACGACAAGATCATTTCAGCGCACAAAGACATTGAATTTGCATTCAAACTCATATTCAATATTTCCTTGGGCAAGTGCCTATACTCAACGGTTTGGTCATATTTCAATTATCAATTGAGGTCTCATGAGAGCAGTAATTCCCTCTTCTGGTTGGAAATGTGGTGTGAGAAAAAAACTTTCTATAAAAGTTAAACTAGTCCTTAATCCATAAATCACAGCTTGTTGAACTCATAATCCAGAGCTTCCTTCCTGGGTAGCATTCCATTGGGTAGGATCATGGCCGGTTGACATTTTCCCTCCTTCAAAAGTTCCAGAGTTGGTTTGAAAATGTACCAGAAAAAACTCCCTCTTAAAAAACTCTCAGTGGAACTGCAGCATTCTCATATCACCAAGGGGGAATAGATGCTTGTAATAGGGCTTTTTTTACAAGTGCTTCAGTTACAACGAGAAGTCCTTTTGAATTCTTTCAGTTTTCTCTTTAGTTTTTTTTTTTTTGCTACTTGAGGATACTGCAGTGAGACAGTGAGTGAGTGTTCAGAAGCAAACCTGGAGCTTTAAGTGGAGCAACAACAGTAAATCATGATACCAGAGGAAGCCCTGTGACTCTTAAATACGAGATTTCTTACTGTATATCATAGGGGAATACAGAATAACTATGTTTAAAGCTGCACCAGTCAATATTTTTTATTACCATTAAATCAAGTGACTGTGTGTAATGTAAAAAGTTAATGACTAGCTAGTTGACGTGAAGAATTTAACAGCTAAACAGCCCGAGAGCTTGTTCTGTTGCCTCCAAGTGACCAAAAAGTCAATGAATGTAGCTTTAATTGTCTCGAATATCAACAAAATCTCCTGTTGCCTCAAAGTGTATTGCAACAGTAATTGAAAAAGAATCAGTTACACATTCAGATTCCTGTCAGTATAAGAGAATTATCTAATGACTAATGACTCTAATGACTAATCACTCTCTTTGTTCATACTATTGATTATAACATGGAATAATAGGTAAAGGGCATGGTCACAATGAAATATTGGAAAATAATTAATCAGTTTAATTGGAATCATAAATGTGCTTGTAGAGACTTCAACTATGGGTGAATTTTGACATCTTAGTTTGTGATTTTTTTTTAACCAATTTTATATGACTATGACACTGCTGACTTTTAAGTGAACGGAGAGAACCAGTCCAAGAGAGTCCACTATTGTATCTGAAAAATAAGAAGTAATGCCAACAGAGATTTCCTTTTCATATCTATTCTGCCACAAACAAAACTAGCCACAACCAATGGTAGCCACTAAACCTTTGCAAGTATTCACTATGTCACCAAGCATCCAGTCCCGGCAATTTTGCACGGGCAAGCAAATGTGCATTTTCAGGCTTTTGAGAGGTTATTTGAAACCACCCTGGTCTACAAGGCATTATTCAAACAAACCAAAAAGCTCAGAATTTTGAATGAAGTCCCACAAACATAACTGGACTGAATGCTTTTCCAAAGTGACTGTACCTCTACCTGACCTTCTTCACACCTTGATGCTCACACACACAACAATCCTTGAAAAATGAAACGTGAGAACTTCTACAGTCTTCGTCTTTTCGTCCTTCTCCCTGTTTCAAAGTCACTGTCACTCCTGTTCTCTCTTCCTCCCACCCTCAACCTGTCATCTATATCAATCTCTCCCTACACTCAGACTGACAGTTCACCTCCTTGTTGCTTTATACCTCCTCCTCACCAATTCCCCAGCTCAGTGTGGGGCGGTGGCTTCACATCATCACTTCTGCATCCCTCTGCTTTACTTCATCCAGTCTTCATCTCTCTGCCACTTCGCTTTCTCCTCACCACACCCTGTAGTTCTGACTTTAGAGGCCCGGGAGTAATGCAAAGACTTAACAGCAGTCTGAGCCAAAGTGACAGTTTGGTGTCACTGCCAGGCGTGAAGTCCGTTTGAGAAATGTCAAACTGTTGTATGTGAAGGTGGTTACCAGTGGGCTGAGTGTGAACATAATGGATGACTGGCTTCATGCGCAGCCTGCGAACTGTCGAGTTGTCTGGCTCAAACTCTGCCTTGAATATTGGCCCGAATTAGATTTAAAAGTTGAGGTATTCTTGCGTCTGTTTGGTTTAGAACTGCTATTTCAAGCTTCATCTTTCATTTGGTTCACCTGCCCCTGTGCAAAGCAAAACGATACTGTAATTCAAGGGTGAATCACAGTGGAAGGATTTCTCTGCTCAGATATCTGATAGCAAGATAAAGTACCACGTTCGCTTCTTCATAAAGTGTTTAGACATGACTAATGCAGTTGTAAATGTTAGTAAGTCATTAATGAAGGGTTTTTACAGTGATATCAGCAGTTGTAAATGTTAAAGACCAACTTTCAGGTTGGCTTGCCCCATGAATTAATGGGCAAGAAAATGATGTGGATTTTCAAATTCATACCCTAGTGATAAAAGGACTCATTTCTGTAAGGAAGTTTTCATGTCTACCTCAAAAAACAAGAAAACCCGACATTATGTAACAAAAGGTAGAGCTGTCAAGCTAGTTCAAGATTAACAATATTAAAAACGACACTGATGTAAAGTATCAGATTAATTTTGTCCATTAATAAAAACGCAAAGACATGTGACCTCGCAAACCATTCAACAATAACTGCAACCCAGAATTTTTACTATTCCAAAAAAGCATGACTGTTATTTCAGTTTGTGTTTTTTAGTTCTAGTTTTGCTTGTAATCATTTTTCTTTGCATTTCTCAGCTTTTCTTTGCATCATTATATTACATATTTAAAATGGAAGAAGAATGAAGGTTTAAAGCTGCACTAATCAAAAGCTGTATAATACCAAAGGATCAAATGATTGTGTGTAATTTGAAAGGGATCAATCACACTAAAGAACCCACAGAGGATAATCAACCAATTTAGCAATTCCCCTCAACTCTACTAAGCTTTTTAGCATTCTTTTGCTCATTCATTTCGTTTTATGGCCAATATGTTTATTGTTTGGTTCAATCTCTGCTTTCAGTAAACTTTCTTGTAGCCGCAGAAGGCAGCTGTTTTCAGAGAGAATCATCACTGTACATTACCTGCCCAGCAATAAAAAGCAGCGAGAAAAAAGTTAGCTATTAGCCAGTTAACGTGACGCATTTGTATGAGAACTTTTTCACTCCCTAGCACCTTCTAGTGCTATGTGGTGAAACTGACTCCCTTATTTGACTTTATCTGCTCTGGTGTAAGAGAAAAAAGTTTGTCAGGACATCAAAATGCCCACTGTTTCCTCTGAATGTCTGCTATTCTGGCTTGTAAAACATTAAAATCATGTATTTCTAGGCATGATTTCGATTAAATCTAAAGTAACGTTTCTGCCTCGCTTTTCCAGGTGTCCAAGGTGTCCTATGAATGACTTGTAAGTCATGTATAAAGCATTAATAAATAATTCACCATTTTTAAAGTCATTAGTTACAACTTAGAAACCCTTTATAAAGACTGCCTTAGTAATAATAGGGGGGAAGTGATCAACACTGAGTGGGTGGTTTAATTTTAATAAAACGATAAAATGCAAATATTGGCCTGACGTGTTACCAGTGGATGTATTGATTTGGTCTTAGCCTACCTCAGCACAAGGCAAATGTTTGCTGTTGCAGCTCATAGATGCTGAAAAAAAAGAGCGAGTTTCTATAAAAGAAGAGACTCTTTTGAGTCTCTCTTTTTTCTTCTGCCGACACCGTTGTGACCACTAGCACAGTCAAGTTCCTCCAACTTAGCTCCATTTAATCTTTACAATCAAGGTCAAAATACTGTCCAGATAACTGTGTGCAGGAGCCACAGTGATATGTCATGAGGACACACATGCTCAAACACACACACACACACACACTCACACACACACACACACACACACACACACACACACACACACACACACACACACACACACACACACACACACACACACACACAACGGACACAGGGATCATGAGAAAGCCTGTGGGGTAGTTGCCACTGAGAGATAAAGGTGAGTGGAGTTTGGACATCTACTTCGAAGACAAACAAATACAGACTCACACACACACATTTATAGCTGATCAACCACACATCCACACTTCTGTCTGTGTGTATGTTTGCATGTCTGGTCCCAATTATATCTAGTTTTGCTGTGTTGTATTGTGGACAGATTATTCCAAACACTTAACCATGGAAACACACACGCACACACACAAACGATGCGATAAAATAATAAGCACTTGTTTCCCCCTTTGGCACACAGATAGCTGAGAACTAACGAGGGGCATGTGGAGACCTGAAATACACACACACGGACACACACACACACGTAGATAGAGAAAAAGAAGAGTGATGGGAGCAGGGGAGCAGATGACAGACAGAAACGAACAGAAAGAGGAGAGCAAGGAAGATATAAAAGAAGAAAAATATAAAGAATAAGCAAAGAAAAAAGAGAAGACAAAGGGCCAATGAAAGAGCACAGGAGAAAAGAAGGGAGACAGAGAAAGTGACGAATAAGGAAATAAATTGAAGAATTTAGTCTGCAGCATTAATGCAAATTTCAATCCTTACATCCACCCATAATGAGCCACACTGCAGCTCTTTTGCAAGAGGGCAAAAAGACTCCTCTGTCTGTTTATATAGTTCAACCCAAGTCTTAACATTAATATCCTCATGTGATTAAACTGAGCTAATGACAAATCCGATAAAAACTTTCTTGATGTGAACGTAACTAAACAAACCTGTATATTCCACAGTTTAAAAGCCACTGGGAAACTTTGATTTTTTTTAATGTAGACCATGGAACATCCCATCCACTTCAAATTGGTTACCCCTTGTTGCACTCTCCCTGGTGCAAAAACATGAAAAGTAGTGTTTATGCTTCTCCTATAGCAAATCTAAGGGGGAAAAAACTTTAAAAAAATCAAGATCGTTCTAATGCAGCCAACCTGGTTGTTGGGGAGGAGATGGCACCAAATGTAGTAAAGTTTGTAGATACAGCTGTCATGAGTCTGCTCCATGCTTTGGGAAGAGACAGCCCTGTCTTGTGTACACATACATGGATACACACAATGATAGTCTGAGCCGGGCAAGATAAAACACTGGCTCTTAAGCATGTGCATGATTCTGAGAAAAAATCCAATATTTTGTTAGCCACATGCATGACTGATGGACAAGTGCCAAACTCTTTGCTATCATTGTAAATAATGGACATTAATGTGTATGTGCTAGCTTTAACCTGGATTTATACTTCAACTTCACATGTGGCTGTGCCTCTTTGGGGTTTGGGCTCAATAGCATTTTTTGACATCCAGTCTTAAATTGGAGTAATTTCTAATAATTTCTTATCTTTGGGGGTGGGGTTACCTCTAAACATTTGCAAATAACTACAGTCTAAAATAACTACAACTCAAAGATGTCTGATCACCTTTTTATAGTTCAGTGTCACATTTTTTATAGCACTGCAACACTGGATGGATGTGTCGTAAAATATCAGTATTTGTGCCTAAACCCCGTAAAGTGTGTTTGCATATTCTTATGTACTTTGATACTTGATATATAGTGATTATCGTTTGACTGCCTTGTCTGTTTTTCTTTTTTATTAGACTATTGCTTTGCAATTTAATAGCCATTTCATGTTCATTCTCTTGTTATAGAATTACAATTACAGCTCAGTGCACTTTAAGAATATGACACTGAACAGTGTTTAAAGGGGATCTATTATCCCCATTTCGAGCTCAACCCCTCAGTTGAGGGGCTGTTTCTGACTGAAACAGGCAATATCAGTTCAGGCCTCCTTAAGAGGCCTTCTTAATAGCCCGCTTTCTTCTGATTGGCAACCGGAAGCCTGCCAGGGAGCAGCAAAGCCAACGCTTGTTAGCACCACCTCATCCTCTTACTGGTGTGAAGGTTCTGAAAGCAAACTGTAAGTAACTAGTAATTAAAACTAAGTAACCGAGCGTAATTGATCTGAAATGGCAACTTCTCAAATCCGGCCGTGCATGTTGGAGCCCAAATCTGATCTAGAATATGAGAGTGGACAGAGTGAACATCCGCAGCAACAAAGATTACACCAGGATGTCTGCACTTGCTAAATATTACGCCCAGTACCTGCTTATTGTGTGACATAACGGTGGATTTAGTCTTCCAATCACAAGCTGTATATAAAAGGTTTTCTAGATATGCACCTGTAAATAAGTGTAGATTTGGGAAATGCGCAAAAATGCCGCCTGAAGTGGAAAACATCTGCTGTCAGGAAATATCAAAGATAACGTTGATAAAAAAAATGTTATTCTGCTCTCGTCAGATGACTGTAGTAAACCTCCACCGTCAGTTATTTGTATGCTGGAGTGGAGAAATTCATGATGAGCTGAAATCAACTTGTCACTAAACTAAAAAACAACATTGGAAACTTAGTGTTCAGAGCAGTCTGAATGCCTGAACTTTTCTCTCACAGGGATCACTTTTACATATGTTTACCTCATTATTTGAAACTTTGGCCACATTTTATATGGACATCCGACATTGTAACATTATATTATGACAGAAAATAAGGAGAAACATTTTATAAAATTATAATAGACTTTATTTTCTCACTTGTTGTATTCAGCTAGAAGACAGTTTTGGTTTTAGTTGTAAAGGTTTAGATATATATGTTTCTGATATTTCTGCATCCACTCCAATACTGGAGGTGAATGCAATTTTGTTTGCAGTGGTGACAGAATTAAATCTGTATAATCCACAGAATATGCTGTCAACAGTTTTCATATGTGATATTTCTTCTGTTAAAAATGGTCTATATGACACCACAGATGCAAATAATAAAAATTCACAGAAATTAAAAAAACATTGAGTGCAGGAATAGTGCATTAGAATGTCCGATAAGTGACCTCAGAATGTAGTAAGAGAAATCGTTGCTCACAAAGCCTTCTTTTCCTTCTATTCTCTTCTTGAAGTCACATGCAATTTCCTAGTCTAAGTGACAACACTGTTCTATATTGGATGCCATAATCGAACCATAATGCACTTTGTCATTCCCCACACCCTCCCCGATCCTTGACAGCATTTTAGCCGAAGCGACAGAAGGACAAATTGACAAAGCTGAGGGGAATTTGAAGTATCATTGTGTGTCGGTGTGATGGGGCGAATTGGCAATTTTCAAGGCTCCGATTCTTGAGACAAAGTGACACATGTGTGCTGTGGATGTGTTTTTTTTTAAATTCAGATCAGGATGGATAGGAGGAGATAAGCTGGGGAATCATTTCCATTAGATGTACAGTTGTGCAAATCCAGCTGAAAGAACGTCTTATATTGTCTGAGCTTGATATGACAAACTAGACTGTTTCCCCTTTCGACACATTGAAATGCTGTTTCAAATTAAAGTAACAACTGTTTGGTACTATGCAAGGTAGTTAAGGTTTTCAGGCCTTCACCTGTTTGTCTGAAAACATACTGACGGCTTGGCTTGGCAAGTGACTGACTGGTTGTGTTTTGTGCTGTCACTGTAACGTTTTCATCCCACGTCACTTTGATTCTTGCTGTGAAACCATTTGGGACAGATGAGAGAGGAAGTTGACTTTGAACCCTTTATCAAATATGTGTTTGGTAGGTCTTTTTTTTAGGACAAAACCACTCACACACAGGAAGAAGCGTCTCTTATTCGCTGTTTCTTTAGATTGAATGAAAAAAAAACTAGAGCATTAGAGCAGTAACAGCCATCATGTCTAACAGCTTAAGAAGAAGAGGGATTTCAGAATGTGCAGCGCAGGAATGCCTCAGCAAAGATTTGTATTAGATCTAGAGGAGACAACATTTAAAAATAATAATTAAAATAAACTGAAATTTTAATTTATAAACTAAATTGATCCTGCAGCTTCTGTGTATATTTATATCATCTTACATTTTTTTGGACATCTTTGTGGAAACTGCTTCTGAGATTCAGACCTCTGGAATCTTACAGGACAACTGTCAACTTCTGGGGTGCACTACTGCACAATTTCATAGCCTGCTGTGTATCCTGTGAATATTTATACTACATTTTTTTCCTCTTTTTCAACAAGCCTACAGCGCTGGCTAACTGTTAGCAATTTAAATTGATTGGCCCTTTACATTATTCATCATTTCAAAAGTCCCATCGTACTGTTAAGTATGTATTTTATTTCCAAGTGGAGGTTAGCTTGCAAAGGCTAGCCTAGCTTGCTAATGATAGTAGTAATTCCCACTAGCTGTCATAGACAGCTCCTGCATACTCTGCGCTGTTTGTCACAGATTATAAAATGCAGGGTATCTAGTCTGCATTGGCTGTCTTAATTGTAATGGATCCAGATGTGTGGATAGGAAATGACCAGACTGTCAGAACGTCCAGCAGCAGGTAGCCCTCTAACTTCAGTACCAGTGTAGGCAGATTTGACTGACAAAAGAAGTCAAGTCAAGATTAGAAAACTGCCCAATTGACATAAAAGTAGCCCAATTTTTAAATTTTCATTTATGATAATGATATATCGCCAGGATAAGGAAAATAATTAATATATAATTTATTTTTTTCTATTTGGCAATTACAACTTTGACCAAATAAGTATACACATCAAAAACCAACACCAACAAAAATTAATTCTAATTTCAGTACAACTTTAAGGAATGAGGGACACATTGATCATTTTCCAACAGTCTGAATAAGGGGCATATGAAATTAGATGTAATCCCAGATGTTCTTTTTCTTCTGAGCCCTCCATGAGTCATATCTTATTCCCGGCTTTCCTTGAGTGTCACAGCAAGTACAGCTTGGCAAATCTATGAATTTACATTCAGTGCCATTTGCAGTCAAAAGAGGAGGAGTCCTGAAGAAAAATATCAGTTGACCAGTTTTAAATCTTGGCTTTCATCACTTCTCTCTCCCCCTCTCTCTTTCTTTTTCTCCTTGAGTTGCTTTTCTCCCTTTTCTTGCCATGGAATTGGAAAAAGATAACTGAAAAACTGAGAAAGACAAGCTGGGAGAAGAGAGATTGTGAATGAGGGAATTGGCTTGACTGTGGATGAGAATTGTTTGTGCATATATTTGTGTGAGAGTGAGAGAAAGATAGAAACAGGGTAGTGATAATGTGTATGAGACAATATATTGTAACACTACCAGTATATAGTACCCCATACTGTCTCTTTGTCAAAGTAATAATTTGCAAATTCTTCATATGAATTAAATGTCCTATTTGTTTTTCTGTATCACAATATCATTTCAACAATATGAAATAATTCAACCCATAGCAAGATTATGAAAACACAACTTGATGTAAACACATACTGTGTGAGGAGCCTCTCTTCACTGGGAAAATGTTAAAAAAATAGCAGTTTCTCTAAGGAAAAGCTAGAAAAAGGTAGATGAAATATAGGATAGTATATGGTAAGTGGACTGCACTTATATAGCACTTTTCTAGCCTTGTCGACCACTCAAAGTGCTTCCAACTACATGCCCCATTCACCCATTCACACACATATTCCTACAACGCTTTCTATACATCACACAAACACACTCATACACTGATGATACATCAGGGACAATGTGGGGTTCAGTATCTTGCCCAAGGACATTTCAACATGCGGACTGGAGGAGGAATTTATAGCATATAGGAAACTGCATTTGGACAGTGACACAGTTTTTGTAATTTTGCCTCTGTACACCATCACAGTGGATTCGAAACGAAGCCATCAAAATGTGATTGAAGTGTAGACTTGCAGCTTTAGTTCAAGGGGTTTAACAGAAATATCACGTTAACCGTTCAGGAATTACTGCCATTTAATACATAGTTCCTCATTTTCAAAGGCTCAGAAATAATTGAAAAATCGACTGGCAATCAGTTTCATGGCCAGGTGTGGCCTGTTCCCTCATTGTTTCATGACAAATGAAGTAGATAAACGGTCTGGAATTGATTCCAAGTGTTGAATTTGCATTTGGTAGTTGTTCACAGGAACTGTGGTTCACATATGTTAATGCAAATGAAGGAGGCCATCATGAGGCTGAAAAAACAGAACAAACCTATCAGAGAGACGGCAGAGACCTTAGGAGTGGCCAAAGTAACAGTTTGGTAAATTCTTAAAAAGAAGGAAGAAGCTCAGCAACACCCAAAGGCCTGGAAGACAACGGAAGACAATTAAAGTGGATGATCGCAGATTTTTTTCCCTGGTGAAGAAACCCCCTTCACAACATCTAGCCAGGTCGAGAACACTCTAGAGGAGGTAGGCGTATGATTGTCAGTCTGAAATCAAGAGACACCTTCGTTAATGTAAATACAGAGGGTTTACCACAAGGTGAAAACCACTGGTAACACTAAAGAAGAAAGACGCCAGATTAAACTTTGTCAGAAAAACCTCTAAGAAAGCCTGCCCAGTTCTGGAACAAGATTCTTTGGACAGATGAAACCAAGATGAACTTGGACCAGGATGATGGGAAAAGCAGAGTATGGAGAAGGAAAGGAACATCTCCTGATCTAAAGCATAGCACATCATCAAACATGGTGGAGGCTGTGTTATGGTTTGGGAATGTATGGCTGCCAATGGAACTGTGTCACTGGTGTTTCTTGATGATGTGCCTGCTGATAGAAGTAGTAGGATGAATTCTCAAGTGTGCAGGTCTATACTATCTGCTCAGATTCAGCCAAATGCTGCAAAACTGATAGGACAGTGCTTCAAGAAACAAATGGACAATGGCCCAAAACATACTGCGAAAGAAGAAAGAAGAAATAGAATACTCTTCAATGGCCATGTCAGTCACCTGACCTGAACCCAACTGAACCTGTTTTTCACTTACTGAAGACAAAACTGAGGGCAGAAAGAACCACAAACAAGCAGCAACTGAAGGCGGTTGCAGTAAAGGCCTGGCAAAGTCATCTCAGGGGAGGAAACAGCATTTGGTGATGTTCGAGACTTCAGGAAGTAATTGACTGCAAAGGATTTACATCCAAGTATTAAAAATAATCCATATGTTTATAATTATGTTGGTTTGTCCAATTACTTTTTAGCCTTTGAAAATGGTGGAAATGTATAAAAATGTCTGTAATTCCTAAACAGTTAACGTGATATTTCTGTCAAACCCCTTGAATTAAAGCTGCAAGTCTACACTTCAATCACATCTTGATGGCTTTGTTTCAAATCCATTGTGATGGTGTACAGAGGCAAAATTACAAAAACTGTGTCACTGTCCAAATACTTGTGGACCTAACTGTACTTGATATTAGCTGGAAATCTTCTTGTCAGATATTTCAAGTGTCAGACCAGTTGCAGGGATAAAACAACAAAAACAGTATAACATGACTAAACACTATAACCTTCCACAGTGCTATGCAAAAAGTTGCATGCTTTCCACTGGCTAATTAGCTTTTCAGACTTTTGTACTGCTTTACGTAAAAAATAAAATCAGATACATGTCATCAACCAGTATCAATTTTATGTGTGGTGCTGGATTCGCTGGGTTTCAGCAGGTTCTGTACACAATCAAATCCTAAAGACACAGCACTCATGTTGGTTTTAAACTGTTCCATCCTCATGAGAATGATGTAACACATGATGTTTCCTTAAATCCCGTCCTTGCAGAAAAGCTTATTTGCACTTTAAGTTTCAGCAAAATACATCAAGGGCTTGCTAAATCTTTAACAGAACTGCAAGCCCACCTGCGTGGAATGTGACAAACATTACATCTGACACAAAAGTAGTCATTTTCAGCATGTAGGTGGATAAAAAGAAGATACAAGTGAAAATACAGTGCAGCTGCTTGACTCATAAAATATGTAAAACGTATGTCAGTCTTACTTTGAGATATATAAATCCCATCATAAATGTGACGGATATTGTTAACAAATAATGTATCTGCTTGGAGAGAAGGGATTAAAATGAGCTGCAGCTGTATATCTGCATGTTACCTCAACACTTACATTTTCCTCTGAAGTTTATGGATTTATTCTACATGTTCCCTATGAAGTGTAGTTGGACCTGTAGTGCAGAGAATAATCCCCAGAGAGGGCTGAGAAACTGGCTGTGGGTAGTTATGAACAACCAACACACACACACACACACACACACACACACACACACACACACACACACACACACACACACACACACACACACACACACACACACACACACACACACACAAAACAGTGGCTTACCATGTCATGTAAGGTAATTCATCAAATTTGTATTTTGGGCACAAATACACGTTCTATTTATGAGAACACCACCATTCTACACAGCGCAGTTACATAGAGACAGTGAGGGCTGTGTTAGGAGAGACAACACACACACACACACACACACACACACACACACGCACGCACACACAGCAGAGCGAACACAGGATTTTAACACTCGCCCCTCCTTCACCTCCAGCATAATTCATCCATCTTTCCTTACTATTTCTTCTCATATGTCTATAAAATCTCTCATTCTTCCCACACACACACACACACACACACACACACACACACACACACACACACACACACACACACACACACACACACACACACACACAAACAAAATCATCAAAATCAACATGTCTCTTCATCAATCTCTCTCATCTCTGCAGTGGTCTGTCAAGGGATCTGGGAGAGGAGGAGGAGGAAGGAGGGGAGGAGGAAAAAAAAAAAAAAAAAGAAAAAAAAGAGAGAAAGAGAAGAGGAAGAAGGGGAAGGAAGGCAGTTATATATAATCATCATCTTTCATATGATTGATGATATGTCAAATCTGCATTTACAAAGAACAGCGAACAATTCATGCTGAGTGACAAAACAAAACAACACACACAGCACAGACAGAGAGAGAGGAGACATCCATCAGACATGCGAATTTCTAAATGCAAAATTGCAAAAAAAAAAAAAAAAAAAAAAAAAAAGAAAATCATGAGAACTGAGTGGTGTCCAAATATGCTAAGGAAAGTAAAGCAAAGTAGCATGTTTAAAAGACCGACCAGGATTTGGGTTTTTTTGTTTTTTTTTTCAGGCGCAGGCGCAACTTTTCTGCACACACATTGCTAGCAAAGTAGCATGTTTAAAAGACCGAGAGCCAGATGTCCTGAGGGTTTTGCACCGTTTTTTCAGGCGCAGATGTGACGCACTCTGCACACATGAAACGCCCGTTCTGTATGTATCAAACGGGCACAGCAGGCTGGATTCGCAGTGTGCTTGTCATTTGCGCGAGTGTCTGCAGCGTGCGACTCACTCCTCATTGCGTATTCATTCAAGAGAGGATCATGCAAACAATAGGAGGAGAAATGTTAATAGAGAATTTCTCAGAGGTGGAAGAGAAGACTGAATACTTTAGTGTCAGTGATTTGTTAAGTGTTTTATGGTTATGTTTTTCTGCTTTGGAACTGCACTGAATCAAACAGAAGACAAAGTTTTTGCACCTGCATGGTTTTTGTATAACAAGTGAGCAACATTCAGCACTGTAAACTCCCAAGCTCCTGAGTATCAGAAAGTACCTGGAACAGGGAGTTTTTTGAGGCCAAGAACTATGACAAAGGAATTAAATTGGGGCCTTTATCTACTAGTCAAAACCCTGAGGTCCCTGAGTTCCTGAAAAGGTGCCTGGGTCCCTGGAAAAGAACCTGAAGTGGAAACAGGCTAAAATATGGCAAGGAGATGGTGAAGGAGATATGAAAGAAAATGCTAGAAATGAGATGAACAAGGAAAAGACAGAGAGCTAAAAAAAGAGAAAAAATGAGACATGGGAAGAGACTTTGATGGATAACGGAGGTGGAAGGATGAATAGAAAGAGAAAGAAGACAAAGCGTGAGTTGGCAGAAGTGGAAAGAAAGGAACTATCCATTGATAATTGATGGTTGATAGATGGATGGAGGGATAGTTTTAGACAGGGTGGATGAACGATTCAGTTAAAAGGATGTATGAATAAAGGAAAAAATGGATGGATGCTAGGTGGGATGAGAGAAAACTAGAAAAACGCGGTCCTTTGTTACTGGTTGATATGAGTGAAGCCTTGTTGTCCACAGCCTGTCATGCTGGTTTTTATTTTGTTTTGTGTAGAGCACTACATCTCACCAAGCTTGTACTGTTGGTAGATGTATAAAATGGATGCACAGCATATTGTCTCTATATTAAAAATCAGATAATGGCTGGTGTGTTTTTGCCTGTGTGACAGTTCTCTAAACCTAGACCTACTAAGAGACATCAAAAAATGAATCCTGTTGAGCTAAACTTGGCTCACTTTAATCAGGAAAGGGTATTATAAAGGGATTAGTGACAGTCATATTTATTTTTAGACATCACGTTTAAACAACTAGGCCAGTGAAAGTGCTATGTCAAAGCTGATATGTCCTTTCTTTGGCAGTGGCTGCCTCTACAAATTCTGAGGCAAATTATCTTTAATAACAAATTAATTCATACATTTCATAACACACTGTGTGACACATAAAAAGCTGAAAAATCATTTATTTCATATTCCTTTCCCCCCTGTTTTTTCTTCCCTTCTGTTTTCCACTGATGTCTACTCTTACACTACTGCAGCTGCATTGAAATATTAACCAAGGCCCATTAAACTGTAGACTGCTGCAAACACATAGAACTTTAAAGCTCAGAGACAAGCACAGGGCAGCATTTATGTCCCTGCAAAAGCTGCATGACGGATAGTTCAGAGCCTGGTCTCCCTCCAGGGTGATCCAGCAGATAGCAGTGTGAGTCAGTGGCTCTGGCTTGCTGCCTATTGATCCGAACTGGTGGATCCAGGTCAGGTCAATCCATTTAGGCGTGGCATGTGAAGGGCTGAAAGCAGCAGTGCTGATCCCTGTGGGACTTCGTCACAGCAAACCGGGACAAACACAAGAGCCTAGCCAAATGGAGCATATGGGTCAATAGCTTTGATCAATTCTAGGTCAAAGATGATCACAGCTAATGTTATGCTATAATCTGAATAGACTTTGGCAATATGATTTGCAGGGACCTGTAGTGGATTGGTTATGCGGATTGAATATTGACAGCAGGGGCAGAGAAGAAGGCAATACAACAGTGAAGCTCCGAGAACATGATCATTATTGTCATTATTGGTATATATCTGTCTTGTCAGTGTAGAGACAGATTAACCTGCTAGGGGACCCAGGGCAAAAGTGAGCTATTGGTCCCCCAGACACCCTTTCCTTCTCATCCTTGTGCAAGTATGTACCCTGTGACCTCCAAATACCCATCATGCACCATGCACACAACACGCAGGCTAAGTGTTGCCCAGACCCATTGAGTCAGTGGTAATATTGCAGGACTATTTAACGTTTTCATATTAGCAATGGGTCAAATGACCATGTGTGATTTGAAAGTAATGTCCTCTACTCTATGGAACCTTAGCATTCTTTAGCTTATTCTTTCAGTTTTACAGCCTGCAACTTTACTGATTTGGTTCAGTGTCGCCACTCTCATCATTCTCACTTCCAGCAGCAGCAGGGAGTTGTTTTCATCGACAAAGCTCTGATAAACCCACTGTACACTACCTGCCCAGTACAAATCAGCAGACAGACAAAGTTACCGACAAGCTGGTGAACATAGTGAAGCGTTTCCTCAGATTTACGTTCATCAGGTGCTCAGAAAGAAAACATAAAATCAATGCTAATGTTGCTCAGTGTCTGCTGGCTGTATAAATAGACCACCATTGCTAACTTGTTTGAAAAGGAAAAATAATAACCAGTAAACCAGGCTTTCAGTGTGTCGTTTAGATTGTGGCAATTTAACTTTTTGTTACAAGGTAGCAGTGGTATTACTAGTTGCTGCAGTTATAGAGCATGGATCTCAGGAGCCAGTAAAATAAACAATATATTTTTTAACTTGTTGGCTGTAGTTTTCTGTACAAATGATATATATTTTAATTGACAATCAACTAGATAACAGCTGACGTTTTTTTTTAAATTTTCTTGTTGCATCATTTGTTTTAGTGGTTACTTCATGACGTCTACATGGTGCACTCTCTGCAACACCTTTCATTTTCCACAATCACTACATCCTGTTTCAACCAGAAATACAGTCTGTTGAACATTTCCCAGAAATAAGATGGTGATGAAATGCCATTTCCTCTTGACTTTAAGGTCTGTTATCATGGGTTTTCTTCTATGGCTAATAGTCTCAGTCAGTGAGCAAGTCTAAATCATTGTCTGCTATTCTTTGTGTGATCTTTTGTTCCCTGATACAAACAGACTGCTGATACAGGGAGACCTGATAAGCTGTGAAAGAGACAGAGAGAGCGCAGCAAACTGATGTCTAATAGCATAGAGAAAATGTAACTCCACCGTGACCTGGCGCCTGCTGCATCACATGCATCATGTCTGTCTCGCACTGTGTCGATGTCTAGTTTTACTTCAAGAAAGAAAAACTCCTGGAGAAACTGCATGAACTCTGGCAGCTGTGCATTCTTACACGTGGATACTTTTTAGTAAAGTACAATACTGAACTTTTTTCTTTGACGCATGATGAACCAAACTCTGTTGCATCTGACTCAAAGTCAGTTGCATCCTGACTCTCTGACTGAGCATCAGGACCTGGCACCAGGTTCCTGATGCTTCAAATGAAACATGTAGACTCAGAAGTAAAACAATGTTTCCTTAAGCCTGCGTGGGTGGACTGAACATCTGTAGTGTAACCCAAAGTCCCCTCCGGCAACTATTAGCGCGAGCTTCTATGGTCCAACCTCGCTTCCAAATGTCCTCAGATCATGGTTGCACCATACACTCCAGTCTCCTTATCAGCCTGTGCACAGGTCACAGATCAGTGCCTGGGCGGGAGATAAAGGAAAGACTGTTTTTCTACAGTTAAGATGACTTGGCTGCAGGGATAGAAGGAAGAAGAAGGAAGAGGAAACAACAGGGAAATTGCTAGTTCTCATGTGGCTATGCTGTGGTTTAGCTGGTGTAGCTTTCAGTTTCTTTTGAGTCATTGACAATTAATCAGACAGAAAGGAGCTACCGTGGACACATCATGGCTGTTATATCTTAAGTGTGAGCAGCTCTGAAATGGGGAAAGTAGCACGAATGAAAACATAATTCAGAATGGAAGTGGACTTTTTGAAAGGCAGGTTTGGAAAAGGTAAGGGACAACTCATCCTAAGTGAACTGTCCAACAATGATGTTGACATATCTATGTATTCAACATTGCACAGGGACGTCTCACCAGTAGCTGAGCTAGCCATAGCATTGATCACTGGCCTGATCTTCCACTAGATTTTTATGGACAAAATTCAGCTACAGTGAAATTTAACCCCAAAAACACTGACTGGCATCCAATGGCCGGCATTGACATGGGTGTGAAGTTACAATGACACAATCTTTCCCTAACCTTAACTTTACTGTAGCTGCCACGCACCGGTCCTGTTAAAGGCAAAAACTCAGTGTTAAAAGTTTGCTTTAAAACTTTGTCACTGGACATAAAAAAATAATAATAAAAAAAAAAAAAAATATATATATATATATATATATATATATGTGTGTGTGTATATTAACATTAAATGTTATCCAGGGTTTTGGTGAATCATCCAATATCAGAGTTCTTGTCTGGTGACATTATTGCAACCTATAGTTGTAGAATGGTATGTGCTTTACACAACGCCCCCTCCTATGCTCTGATTTACGCATACTGTGTGCACTTGCACAATCGATGCAAAACTGGTATTGAGATTAATATTACTTTAATCCAGTGCAAACAAAATTGGGCCCAACTGAATCCATAGCATCAACAAAAGGCCGTGCATGGAGCTGAGCTGAAAGTTCTGAAAGGTTTTTCCAGGTATGATCATCCATAAGACTTCACAGAGATAGAGTGAATAAAAATTTCTCCTCTCTGCTCATTTATCTCCAGCTACGACTTAAGGTCATTTTCCATTAGCAAAGTGCCTTTTATTACTGTTGAACTGCTTCTACCATCATTTTGTTCATAATTACTTTCAAGGTCCACTCTTGGGTGATAACACTGGACATAGAAGGCAAATTTGCCTCAGAGAAAATTATCCAGTTACCATTATAGTTTTTTTTTTCTTCTTATGGAAAGCAGGGGGTCACAGTTGACTGTCAGAAAGAGATCTTAGAGAGACAAGCAGACTGCCATTTCACTGTCAGCCACAGGAAAGAATAGGATAGTCTTTCTGAAATTACATAAATTGTTCTTCATCACAAGGGTATCATAATATGACCACATCTGAATATCTTGCCTTTCTCTTTGAAGCTCTTTTAACTGCCAATCACCGCAGTGCTGACAGTAAGTCTGCAGTATCATACAGTCTATTACTCTTTTTCCCATTGTTCTTCTTTTTTAAACTTTTTCACTCATAACTGTTTACTCACCCAATATCTTTTTCTTGTCACTTTGTTCTTTTTGGCTTTACTTTTTTCTACCTTTTGTCTCTTTCACAGTCTAAGAAATTGTTGCTCTGTAGCGTTTATGCATTGGTTTAGTTAAATTTCAGACCAAAATGTAGTTTATTAACGGATGTTGTATTGGAATAGTTCTTGTTGAAATTGACTTTCTTCTGCGGTAAACCCTATGCAGATCACTTTGAATTCCCTCGTTGTTGAAATGTGCTGTACAAATAAACTTGCCTTCCCTAAACTTAATCTAAAATCACGGTGTTTAAACTATAATGTGGTCTGCAGACACACCAAGAAACGTTTCTTTTTACAAGGTCTTAGTCTGACTTCTGAATTTTGAACAAAACTTGTACATGCTGAAAATGTGCCATTGTGGGCACTCTAGTCTAAGTAATGAAGGTTCAGAAACACCCAAATAAATCAGCACTCACACTACGTAAATGTTATGGCCGCATATTGAGTTGGGTGAGGGGTCTATGACAAGCCTTGTCTTGGACCACTTATCTGTACAGGATGGTCCTTCTCTTTGCCCTGAGATGGACTTAACCAAGCTATTAAAACCAGTACCTCTGGTGTGCTTCCAGACTTGTCCTCATGTCTCAATAAAGGAAAGAAGTGCCTGTATGTCAGTGTTATGCTACAATAAACAAGAAGGATATAATATTTCCATCCTTTTTTTTTTGCTGATTTTAATTTAGGGTTACAACATAAATAGTGGCCAATTTGAATATTAATGTTCCAGAATCACCTCTGATTATTTAACTGTGCGGACTCACATTTAATTACATACTCAAATACATCATAAAAATACATTAACAAAGTGTAACTGATTATGTAGAACTTAACGAGCTGTAGGAATGACCAATCCAGCAGCTAGACAGCCTCTGTTGTAATTTAAAAACCTTTATCACTCTTTCAAGGACTGTCAAATTAAAAGAGCCCACTGGACCTTTTATTATGGCGCAGAAAACACTTCTATTCTGATATCCGGCAGGAAGTCATCAGCAGTACCCCCTGAGGAGTTGCCATGCTAAGTAGCGGCCAAAAACATAATTGAAGACTCTCGCTCAGGAGGTGGTTTGCCTTTGATGTCCTCTAAGCTCGGTGGTACTCCTCCAGGTGATGCCCTGCTGCTTTGAGAAATACTGAAGTGATGATGTTATGGCAGTTCTATAAGCTACAGATGAGTGATGTTGTAGGGATGCCATTTTAAGAATGTGAAGTGCAAAAAATAGCCATTTTCTGAGTGTATGTCCTTAAAAATTAAGCTAAATTCCCAGGAGGAATAGTGTCTAAAAGAGGATCAGATTTGGTTAAGCTGTTAATGGACTAAGGAATGTCTTCAGCTTTGAAATACACTTGATTTCACTTGAGTGGATACCAGAGATGATTCTACACAAAAATACAGTATTTCTGTACTTGTTTTCTACTCATCCTTTGTTACATTCCTCCAGCTGCATTGCTACTTAAAGGAAAAAGTCAACAGAGTCAAGAACTGTCTTGTGTATTAGGTACAACAATGCCAAATCACCTAGAAAGCATCCATCCATAGTATTTCAATAAACACAAAGGTGGACTAGAGGTTCAAATTACTAATCATTTTGCTGGTTTTGTTCAAAGATTTGTAGTTGCTGACTAATCAATTCATTCCTTAGCCCTGAGGTAAGAGTCAGGGTCACAGGTTGCCATTTGACTCATTGATTGGTTGCCAAATGTCAAGAGGACGTCAAGACACAAGGGGGAGAGAGAAGGAGGAAGGAAACAAGTAAAACTGATCTGGAACCAACGCTGAGCTGTGAGTCATTAGCGCATGGTTTGGCCAGAGAAAACAGTGTCAACACAACACTGGAGACGAGTGAAACCCGCATCCCCTCTCTGATGTCGGCGGCCAATGGCACTTGGTTAATGTTGTGGTCTTTTAGTAGCTGGTATGGCTGAAAGTCTTAGTAGTAATTAATTCCCCTAGACATAACAACAAATAATTTCTGTAAGTACTACGTGTGCCATGACACATAAATGATTATGTCCCAGTTCAAACATGCTTCAGTAAGTACACTAACAAGGGATTACCTCAACGTTTATTTCAACAGTAAGTTAAGTCTGTTATTGGTTCAAACTATTATGTTGACTCAAGTACCACATTGGCTAGAAAGGTGGTGATAAATTGTCCCATCAGCCAGGGAATGCATAATTTTTCCACATATCCCCTAGTAATTGTAGAAATATCCCCGGGGTACATACTGTATACCCCTGGTTGGGAATCACTGCTTTACCTCACATCTGGGCCTATGATCGCATTTCCAGTCACCAGTGAGGGGAGCTTCAATGCTAAAAGCTACTAATCCAGTTGGTGATGCTGATGATTCAATATATATTCATTTAAGATTCCACTGGCGGACTCTATTGTAGACCTGTAGCCAAACTAGCAGGACAACATTTGTCTACATTTTTCAGAAAGAGCCAAAAGACATCTCACCTCTGCCTTTATCTTAATTGTGGCTGGCAAAGATCCAACAGATAAGTACCATTAGAAAAAGGAATCTTTTTTGTCTAAAATCACTTTTAGCATATACTTTAACCTTCATTTAGACCACACTCGAAGCACTCAAGAACAAGAAAACTGACTTTTGCAAACACTTGACCAGGCGACAGCCCTCTAGAGACGACTGTTAAAGAAAATTGCCGAGGGAGAGTGTGCTGAGCCCTCAATATCAAAGTTTATTTACTACTCTCTTGGTGTTGAAGTGTGTCAAGGGTCCTTGGGAGCCAAGTCCTGCAAAAGGTCTTGAGCGGAAGTTTAATGGAGCTCTCAGTGAAGCCATGGAGAGAGAGAAAGAGAGGGTGACATTGTCTCTGTCTGAAGACTCACCTCTCTCTCTAATTGCCTGAAGTCCTATTGATTAGCTGAGGCCCCTCACACCTGTGATCCGTGTGATCCCTTCACACTGTGTGTAATCCCCTCACAGAGCTTACGGACCCACTCCTCTGCTGCTTTCTGATGTGATTAGCAGTACTGATCAAAGTGCTCTCACGAATGTGTGTGTTTCTGTGTGGGTGGGGGCACCATATGAACGTGATCACTCATAATTTGGACGCTGAAAAGAAGGAAGTAAACACATGGCTGCATACTGATATTTAGTTAGATGGATCAAAGTATTTGATGATCAACTGTGCACACAAAGTCCACATAAACCTACACACACAGCCCACATATACTGCCTTTCACAAAAGAAAACACAATACTCTCACCACAACAGCAATAGTACACACAGACTTCTACACACATCAGTTCCATCAAGCAGCACTGAACCTGAGCTTCCATCGCACCCTTCCTGACAGGCATTGAGGTAGCACCTTGATCCCCAGCTCATATTACCAGACATCTTAGTGTCACAACACACAGTTGTGACCCCCCCCCTTCTTCTTTGTCTTTCTTACTGTCCCTAAGGGAAATTAAGATGACTCCATTCCAATGCAATTAAATGTTCTCATGCTGTCTGGCCCTCTACTATTCTGTGTGTGTGTGTGTGTGTGTGTGTGTGTGTGTGTGTGTGTGTGTGTGTGTGTGTGTGTGTGTGTGTGTGTGTGTGTGTGTGTGTGTGTGAGTGAAGAAGATGAGATGCAGCTCCCACCCAGACATTTGAAGTGGGGACTGGAGCAGAAAGCGAAAAAAGTGACTACATCTAATCTCCCTCTATCTCTTCATCGATTGGACGAACCCTGGACCCTGGCGATAACGCCTGCCAATTAGACAGGCTGCCACAGTTGGCAGTCCAGTCGTATCTCAGCTTAAGTCACCTACTGTACCTCTTGGCTCTCACTTCAGCTTATCTGCTGCCCGCTTTTTGAAATTCACTGGAGTTCAGACTGGAATGTGGGTAGGAGCTGTGCATGTAGCCAGAGGGCATTGTATGTGGAATACTAAAAAATATACCAAAAGATTAGGAAAAGTGCAATTCAAGATCAGCAGCATGTATAAAAATTAAATCCATAATATATTCCAACCAAAGAAAGAAGCCATTTTAAGCATTTGCATAAACATTTAGCTGTTATAATTAAAGCCTCTAGATGTAGAATTTATATTTGATTATAGCATCTTTCAAATTATGCCTGATGGTTTTTGTTTTGACTTTTGCATGAGATAATTCCAATATACTGTGTGTATTCCTGCTAGATTTTTTTTTTTTTTCAACCTAGCATCCCTATTTATACATCAATTTTCTGCAGCACACAGTTTAAGAACGCTAACGTTTCGTTACAGTGCAGGATGATTGTGTCCTTTATGCAACACAGCTGAAAGTAAGGGTGTGAAGATCAGGGTGGTCGATGGGTCTGAAGCATGTACAATTTTCACACAGCATACTGGACTTTGCATCCTGGCACAATCCAGCGATTTTGTTTTTAATTGTAACCACAACGTTCCCCTAATCTGAAGTGCTTAAAGGGGAACCAGGGGAACCACCAATTTTACACATGAGGTTCAATTTATTTCTAATGAGGAGTACTATACAGTGTGTGAAATTGTTGTATAATGTCTTCTGAGGCTCCAGAGGAGCTTTCTAAAGTCTGAGCTAGAAGAAAATAAAATTGGGCAAACCTTTGGCTTGACACTACAAACCTATAACAGAAAACTAATGCTAGAAACTGGGGGCATGGAGTTTGAAAAATGTGGGCTTTTATCAGGCAGAGGGAGTCTAATAATACATCCTTTCAAGGTGCATTATGGGAACTGTCGGAAACAGGTTTTTTGGGAATGACTCATACAGGCATCTGCTGCTTCAATTTTGTCTCTTTGTCTCTGGCAAGTCCTCCAACTTTATGGAAATATAATGCTAACTTGCTGGACTACCCCTTTAAAGTCACCCTCTGTAGTTTTCTTTCAAGCAAAGAAAAAATATTTTTACATGGAGTGTTACCAAAATTGCATTGAATGTATCCTTGAGATCTAACAAATGTTTCAAATGTATTTTCTTCCTCATAAAACATTTGCAAAGCCTATTTTTTAAAATTATGTTTATGAGCTTACAGTTGTGTTTTTTCCCTTCCTTTGTTGGCACATTGCTGTGTGTCTTGGAGCATTACCAGAACCTATAGATCATTAGAATAATGAGAAACCATTGGCAGGAATGTGTGTTCGGGACCCAGTTATAGAAAAAAAACTCCATAGTGCTACGAGAGGTGAAAAATACCACAGGGAATCTTTTAGTTCCCTAACCTTAACTATACCTTAGTTTCCATGCACAGATATTTTCACAAGAAATCATTTAAAAAATGTTGGCACTGGACGTTAAATGTTTCCTTTGAATCAAAAAATCGCAAATTTCAAATTTCAAAATGCAACACAATGGAGCTTTATTCAATTCAAAGTGTATATTCATCAGAATCACAAGAAAACATATTTTCTCACTTGCTTAAGACATTTTTATGAGCCAAAGTTGTGGATTTGGATGAAATGACCTTTTATGTTGGTTAATGTTGTTTATGTTGGTATTTTAACTCTGATTATGCAATACTGCTATGACTAATGGATTACGTATGTAATCTGCTGGAGGGTCCCATCTCATTTAAAACAGCAGTTTGTCTTTATTTTAAGAGAATCATATTCTCAAATCACACATCTTTAACTAGATATCTTGTAATTCCTACGTAACCTGTCTGTGTAAATATCCAGTTGGACCTCCGGCTCAGGTTTTCAATTAAAAACACAAGCAAAGTGTATTAGTTTCCATTCAAATTGGCAGTCTTATACGAGAAAATCTACAGTCCATCTCAGCAAGCCCACAGACAGCACAATCATTTCAATAATACACCCTCCTACCTTTTTCTTGTTGGTCGGGCAGATGTAGAAACTGGTCACCACAATGGTTGTGCCTGGCATCAGGTTGAGTTTGGTGTAGGTGGTGCCATAGTCAGTAGACCTGAAATTCAGACAGAGAGAATAAGTGGCATTTAGTCAGGAAACCTTGAAAACAGGGAGATATTTTCTGCTGCTTTCCTTTTGCAGTGGTCTCATGAATTGCACAATATCAGATGGGAAAGGCATTATGATAATAATTTGAATAGAGACTCTAAAAACACCTGCTACACATACAATATGTTCATGGTTCATTAGATTTTATAACTTTTTTAGTTCTATTTTACCAAACTGTTCTTATCGTGCATATTGAAACAACAGCAGCTCCATGAAGAACCTGTGCGCTGACAGAAAGAGATTAAATCTGCCAAAAGCCTGGGAAAGGGTGACCTGCTTTTTCTCTCAAACTGCCCTGAAGGCATTATATCAGCTCTCTGTTCACCATATTACCACTCTGTGGTCTTCGGTCTGAGCTCGGTGACAAATCAGAATTGGCTGGACAACCTGTCATTGCCACGACCATGCAGAAACAGCCTCGGGCTAGCAATGAAGTACTGGCCAATCTCCAAATCTGGCAGCTTTAAGAGCAGGTACAGAGTGTGTGTCTGTTTGAGATTGATAGCTAGTTGCTGGATTGTTTCTCCAGTTCGACATAGTCACACCCACGAAGTAGAGTGAAGGTGATTGTTTGTGACAGGTTTTGAAAAATGGCACAGGTTTCAGCTCGGCAAAGGCCTAGGTGAGGAGACTGTTTATGGTTAATTTATGTCTCAAATTCCTGTCAGGATTATACGGAGAAAAGACTAAGACATTCTCTTCAACCAAATAATGCAAGCAAGGGGGATTCAGGCAGAAAATACTGATTATGATAGTTTAAGAAACTGAATTTAACTGAGGAGTAAGTAGAGGTTAAAGAATGCAAATGTAACATCTACTGATTTGCATTTGCTGTTTCTAGTGTACAGCTTTTGACAGCTTTCTGGGGCTAATTTGGAAAGCAATCCAAAGCACACAGGGAAGGAAATGCTGCAGCATTAGGCAAGGGTTGATGGTTCAACAGGAGGGAGCCAGGAAGGAGACATCTTGATGAAAGAGAATGATGAGCTAGCACGTCAACGTGGTCAAGGCAGAGAGGATTTACTCCTTCGCGCAGTGGGACATCAACCACTGACAGAAACAAACACAATGAGACACATTCCCAAAGTCCTGCCAAGCAATTCAGCAATCAGCTCTCCCAGAGTGCTCTGATACAGCTGGAGAAAATGGAGTGGCATAGCAGGGGTGAGCTATTTCTCTGTGGTGAGCTGGCAAGTGTTTTCATCTTCCTTGCCGGCTTGCGAGCAGTGTTTAACCTGGGATCACTTGGAGGACATGGACAGATCTAGCACTGATGGCTGTGTTAGCAGCCAAAGCTCAGTGCTTATCCCAAAAACCCACTTGTGGATAGAGTAAGGGCTCGCTAGGCCTGCTGTGTAGAAGTCATCTGAGATGCTGAATCATCTGGGTGTAAGTGCAAAAACCACACAGAGCAGTGGGATCTGGTCCTAATGAGTTAGGACGTTGATAATAAACATTAAATATTTCTGCCAATTTCACATCTTTTTCTCCTTGACAAATATATAAACTTGGAGTATTATAGGCTAAATATCTTAAAGGGCTAAACACTGACTTTGTGGTTTTTATTATCAACCACAAATCATCTAGCTTTATAATATATGACTGCTGACCACTTTCCAAACAGCATATCACAAGTTTGTACATTAACCTACTACCTTCCAGGAGGGCATTGGTTTCAGTAGTTATATGAAAATCAACTTAAAGAGACTCAAAACTTGCTATAGATTCACCTGCTTGTGTTAAATTCCAATTTAAAAAATATGAGAAATCTAACAAGCAACCTTTTTATTGCAAGAATCTACCAAATTTAAATTACTTATCCCATGATGTCATGATGTCTTTGAATTCTGTGTGTGACTGTGTAATTACATGAATGCAAATGTTCCTTTTTGATAGCTGAGTTTTCAAGTTGCATTTATTGATATTGTTTTTTTTGTTGTTGTTGTTTGTTTTTTACTGGGTTTTTTTGTACATACATTTCATCAAGCACAGCAACATCAGCATTCATTTGGATCTGATGAATGTGGGTCTAGTTTTACTCTGGTTTTAGCTCTGATTTGGTCTCCACCAACCACCTAGCGAGGACAATATCTGGCTTGTTAGCTCCACTATCTTCATCAGCTAGTTGCTAACTTTGTCTATCTGCTGTTTGGTGCAGTCCAGGGCAGTGTACAGTGGGTTTTACCAGAGCCTTTTAGCTGAAAACAGCTAAAAGATGCTAAAATACAAACAAGGTTAAAAAGCTCCGTAGAGCTTACCACCAACTGTGTGAACCACACAGTTGGTGGTAAGTTTCTGTGGTTTGCCACTACGAGTAATACTTTTCAAATTACTTCATTAACAGGAGTGTAGTGATCGGCCATGGTTGTAGTGGGCCTTTTGCCCAGAGACACATCTCAACATCTGGATGCTGACTATTCACACCTCATGCCCTATCACTCTGTCCTCATTACATTCACTACCAAAGGTCTGTTATCATTGAGAGTGCTTCTTTACATCCTTCTGGTGTTAAAGACCAAAGGTGCGGGGCACGTTTGGTCAGCTGATAGAAATGACTAAAAATACTCTGATGGTTGTTTGGGTCAGCTTATATAAGATGTGCCATATAACGCACAATGGAAAGACTTTATGCCACTAATAAGGCTAATTTGGTGTTTGGGTAAGGGTTGCTGTGGAAAGTCAGCAGCCCCAGCACCTTATATGGCGAGAATAATGATGATGAGTTAATAGGAGAACTCATTTTGTACTGTCTGCCATCCAGACCTTTGGATTAATAGACTGGTAGGGAGCTATTGTAGATTAATGAGGAGTAATTACTTTGAAACAGAGTGGGTAACAGATGAGAGGGGAGATGGCAGAGCACAGGGAGGAGAGGGGAGAAGGGTAGAAGAATGGACAAAAAAGTATCCCTTTATTTAAATTTTATCTATTGCACTCAATGTAGCCCTCAATCCTAGTAAAACTACATATTAGCAGAAAAGTGGGTTGTCAGGACACAGACAAACACACTATTACTGTTAATATTACTCTTCACCTGTCTACAGAAAAGGTATTGCATTTGGATGTGTCAGTGTCATCCAATTCTCCCAGAACCTTACCCTCAAACATCATAATCATGATATGGCTGAAGAAACATTCAACCATTATACACAAAGGCTTAAACAAGTTGCCACAGTCACAAGTCATTTGGTAGAGGCCATACAAGTGAAAATATAACAGTGGAAGAACACAAACCACTAGAATACTGGAGTATAAAAGAAGAATGGAATAACAGGAGACAGAAAAAGGGAGAGAAAGGTGGGTGTGGAAGTGTCTGTGAGAGTGAATGTGATGAGACAGACACTGCAGGTGAAATTTTATTTTTCTTGATGCGCTCGAGAAAACAGAGAAATGTGGAGGCACTTTAGGGTGGCAACAGGTGCTGATTCAGATTTAATGTCCTAATATGTCAAGGTTGCTCCTAGTTGCCAACGTCTCGAGGAAGACAAATTGAGAGCATCAAGCAAAAGTTATGAGAGAGAATACAAAAATATAGAGAAGGGCGGAAGGAGAATGAATATGAGGATACAAATTTCTAAGAAATTTATGATAAATCTACCTGGAGTTTTCAACATGTTAGCTGGTGATTGAGATGTTTATCCTTCGAGGCATGTCTTTCCTCAGTGTGCATGCATGTCAAGAGGCATTTGCTGTCAAGAACTAGAGTATACTCTGAAAGGTTCAAATGAAGCTAATGGTAAAGCAGAGCAGTGATTTGGTGTGTTGAAGGCAAGTCAGGGGACATATACAGGAGCAGGATGTGTCTTGACATGTGTGATGTCTGTAGGAAACCAAATACTGAGGTAGACAGATGCTGTCATGGTGAATCAGGGCTGGACAGCCAGACGGCCAGACTGTTGGGTTTGACAGGGCTCATCAGTGATTGCCTGACATACAGATGTCCCTGGGAGCCCAACTAGCACTTGTGGAGCAGTAAGGAAGGAGGCAAATGTCATCCGACAAGACAGAGAATTTAGCCATATCTGCATGTTGAGAATGTGTCAGTACTTTCTATCATCTGTGCAATGTGCATCTCTGCCACAGAGACACAAGGTTGGGATAATCTACAATGCATTACAACACCGCCACTCTGCTGACAAGAGTGATAAAGCTTGAGGCAAACTTGCTTCCTTGCCAGGGTATCACTCTTTGGGGTTATTAGCTGCATCCCAAAAGAATTTGTGCCAAATTTTGTCCAAAGCGGGTTAAAGCTCAGGTCATTAGCGATCATAATAATCTAAGCTTTCCCATCTTTCTTTTTGAAAGAGCTGGGAATTAGCAAGAGATGGGAGTTTTTGATTTATCACAGCGATGGTAATTGCCACGACTAGTATTAAAAATTACTGCTGAGAAAGGGCCACCATTAGTGTTAAAGCTGATTTACAGTGGTTAAAAGCAAGGTATCGTAAATACCGCCAAATGGACTGCGCTTTCAACAAGTGTAATCACATTCTATATTTTAGAATGGTAAAAGTGAGAAATATAGTTTCATGACACAGCTCTGTGATGATGAGACAATGAACCTATGAGGTATGATGCTAAAAAAAGAAAGACAGATGCTTCCATCTGCTTCACACATGGACAGGTCATCAATGCTAACCTCTTTCTGGCTCGCATCTTCCTTTAAAAATGACCATTCTGCTTGACTGCATTTGTTTTGTACAGACCAGGCAGCACCTCAGTGCTATCTATCTATTTATTTTCCCTTCTTTTTACAGCAAAACAATGGTTATAGATGATAAAGCTCAGGGAGTCTCAGGTGTACCCTGTACAAAGGCCGTATGGCCATCTGCTATGGCCTGATTGTGTCAAACCCCGGTTTTATTGACTGCAGAATGCACTGTAGAATGATATAACATGTCTTTCCAGAGATCGACCACATGTTACCAACAGAGAAGCTGCAGGACAGTTGTGACTTCGATAAACCAAATCCTTTTGATAGAAAATGTCTGTGGAAATGTTTGCCTGCTAATACAATGCCCGCACCATCCTTTCAAGGCATTTGTGGTCTTGAAGTGATCTGGTTGTAACAGTCAAAAAGTCAGACACAGATTTTAACACAGAGTCCGTTAGTGTGAATGCTTCTCAGCTACGAATGGCTCCAAAAAAAATGTAGCTATGCAGATTAAAGTGTGAACCTGTTTCGATGGAGAAAGCAAAAGGACAACTGGTAAACTTCTCTTGGCTTTGGGGTGACAGTAGCAGAAGCGTCAACCACATTGCTCACAGCTCACAGCTCATGAAAGAGCTAACAAGTCACAAACAAATCATGCAAAAACAAGTTATGGATGATGACCAGCAACTTTCTGCTATTAAACTCAGACAAAACTTAAGCTATTGTATTTGGTCCTGCTCCTGGTCTAAGCCTGGAAAAGCTCTAAAGGGAGGTGTCCAGGAGGCAGGAAAAGAGTAGTAGTTGTAGTCCAAGGTCCTCTTGGATGACTGATGTACTTGCCCTTTTTATTTAAGGGTAAGCCCAGACACCCTGCGGAGGAAACTAATTTCAGCTACTTGTATCCTCAGTCTCATTCTTCGGATCATTAACCAATGATCAGAACCATGGTTGGTTTGGGTTTTATATAACCATGACCCACGGACAAAACTACCAAAACTATTTGCACAGCAAAATACCAGTAGATGTAGAAAAAATGTGTTTATTTTATAATTTGCGTGAATTGATACTTTAAGTCAGAGTGTAAGACTTCACTTAAGCAGTCCATTAATGTAAACATCAAAGAGTACTGATTGCTCATCAGCATTCCCCTTCCTTTCCCTCTCCCATCCCTGACTTCCTGAACAACTTTAAAGCACACTTTGGATTTTGAGTCCTGCTTCTGCACTTTGGCACCACATTATCAAAGTGCCATTTGCAATGCCTTGAAAAAACCATCAGTGTAATGCAGCAGAGAGGACTCGGAAGATACTGTAGTGTCCTGTACCGTAAAGAGAAGGAGTAGACATTTGTAGAGATGGAACTGATCAGAGCCGAAAGTCATGCACACTGTTACATGAGGAATCCATTCTGTGATAGATTTGCTTATGCTGCAGTTGCTCATACTGTATGATGAGAGTAAATTAGCTAATTTGCATGACAATACCTGGCAGCAGAGGGTGGGAAGATGTGGGCTACATTTTTGTTCAGCTTAGTCACTGATTCCTCAGCAGCAATTGGCAAATTGCATCTGGAAGTGCCTCCTACACTGCAACTAGTCTGAGCAGGCAGTTAGCCAGGATACAGTGATTCATGCTTGGTAAAGGGACTTCACAGCAGTGGGTAGTCTCTTGAAGTGCACAAAACCACTGGAGCATGGTTATCAGGAGCAAAGCACTGCTGCCATTTGAGACGCTGTTTATGAAAGTCCCCTGACAGTCCTCCTTGCATTTATTTTTCCTGTTTGTACCAAAAAATTACAAAATGTTATACATTAATGACTCCACAGAAAGAAAAAAGGGTGAATCAAGGTACTGAAATTCATCACCATCAGAAATCATTCAGTTGGGTAGCTTTTCCATGAGGTCATTGTTGTATTTTACCACTGACCTCTTCTTTCTGAGGCTCCACTGTTGAGTCACTGGCCTCATCCTGTCAGCTTTGATAACAGGTTGTTTGGGTCCTTTTCGCAACAACAACTGAACAAAAAAGAAATAATAAAAAGACACACAGAGGTTGCCATGGCCTCCAGGTCTCCTTCTATTGACCACCATCAGCCTGCTTTTGTCAACACAGGCTGTCTTAGCACTTGCTTAAAGGCCTTCATTCACAGCTCTGTCATTTGAATGTCCTCAGTTTCCTGCTGTCATTTCTTCCAACCTCACCACCTTCCTTACTATCAACCAAAGCAATAATGTTTGATAAATTGCTCACTTTCAGTGCAGGGCTGAAACTTTGGGCCTCTTCTGCTAATCTGTTTCCAATTAGAGGTCAGCGCCTCAAAATACAAGCTTCATATGCCTATAGTTAGCATCCTGCATGCATTTCTCTTAAGAAATGTGCAGAGATGGTTTTGGTTATAACATCCACAAAAACAAAAAAATGGGTATATATATATATAAAACACTTTATTACCAGGAAAAATAACCACACTCCCTGGATCCCATCAACAAAACTTTAGGCTATCCCAGTGATCCAAATGAAGCCAGCAAAAATGAAAATTGAAAATAGACTGGAAAAAAAAGAATTCAGTCCTGCTGTGCATGTCCAGTGTGCATACATAGTGTTGATAACTACGACAGTTATGAGAGTCACAAGTAAACTTACAATGAGGAGGTTAGAAAGTTAGAACTTAGAGAAGTATTTGTAAAGATTGATATTAAAGATGAGTCAGAGCTGCTGCGATTGCTTTCTTTAGCCATGATAACATCTCCCTGTATCTATTAGAAGCAGAGAAGTCCTGCAGAGCGATAAAGATAAAAACCCGTGATCTGTGTACTCTATGTTAAGATTTATTTGAGACACTAAGTTCACGTGCAAAAGACCAAGCTTTTTGCAAGCACTGCTTACACACAGATTGCAAACACAGCCTGAAGTCTTTTTCAGAAATGATTGTCACTCGTGAAATGCAGATAAATTTGTGAGTTCTAAAGGCCTCTCACATGCTCTGGCCTGGGGTCACAAGTATGGTGTTTCTTTTGATTGGTTAAGAGTATTAAAATTAACGCAGGAAAAAATGATCGCATGTTGAAAGTCACAGGTTGCATGCTGCAAATTTCACTAACTGGGCCCCAGGTTATTAGTAACACTGGGTTCCTAATAACCTGAGATCCAAGTCTTGGGCCTTGTCTCCGGTCTGTGTGTCAATATGTCCACATGGAACCAAAACGAGAGAAACTTGTTTTTTTTTAACTGGACTACAGAGCAAATGACAGCTCTCAGCATTAGTTTTCTCTATCTACTGTATTAGGGTCTGTAAGGTCAAATCCATTTTGGATCAGGATTAATTATCCTAAGGTCTATTTGAACCAGGTCTGACTGTCCTCAGGTGTCTTACGGACAGGGTTTGTTTTCTTTTTTAATCCATCTATGTACTTCAGGTTTAGGTAGGTGTTCCCAAAGACCAGTTTCAACCTGGATCTTAAAACCCATGTCTATATGCAGCTGGTCAGTTCCTCAGTATATTTTTTAGCCATTCTAGCAGCAGGGCTCTAGGGATTGCAATTTTGGTATGTCAGTTGGTCCACAACATGAGTCTAGACTAAATTATCTCAACAACTACTGGATTCATTGCCATTAACTTTTGTACAGACATTTGGTGAATGGTTCTCTGAAGATGAAACCTATCTAATAATTAGCTAATGTTGGCATGTTTAAATGCTAAGCTAAGATAATGAACATAGTAAACATTATACCTGCTTAACATCAGCATATTAGCATTGCCTTTGTTAGCATGTTAGCATGCTGATGTTAGCATTTAGCTCAAAGCCCCACTGTGCTTATGTACAGCCTCATGGGGCCACTAACATGACTACAGTGTCCCCTTGAAGTCTTGTTGCAGCAGTGGTGGCATTTTTCTACTTGTTCGTGATATATTTTAATACTGTATCATCATGGTAGCATTTTTGTGCTTAGTGTGCAAATGTTAAATTTTACAAATCTACTGTGTTACAAAGGAAACAGACATTTTCAGACTTATTCATTTTAATTTTAGTCTCGTTTTTCAAAATAGGGTTTTTACACAGCTAAAAAATAGTAATCTTTACTTTTATCCCTCCAGATTGCCATTCTAGTGGTACTTTCCCTGAAGTTTCTGTCTTGCACACTCCTGTCAGAATCCCAGTTTAGCATTTGGTCTGAAAATCATGTCCATCCTGCAGAGGTCCATCTGTGTGACCCTTAATTCCATACCCTGATTAAGGAAACATGGTTCAATTTACATGATTTAAAAAAAATCAGGTTGGTCTTGCAGAAAGCTGACAATTAAATGCACGTAAACCCACTAATTTAAATATGAGCAATGTAAAGAAGTGATAATAACAGCATTGAGTTTTGCATCGAGTCCACTTAGCAGCACCACTTATCTTTCCCCTTCTCTAACTCTCTTTCTCCTAACTGAGATTAAACACTTCTTACAAGCTTCCCCTCAGTCTCCCTGCTTTAATGTGGTTAAGCTCTGAATCAGCCACTTCTCAAGCAGAGACTCCAAAGGCAGCATAAAACACCCCCACCCCCATCCATTCACTTCTTCTCTGTAGCACCAATGCTGCACCCTCTGTGCACCCAAATCCCAGTTGAATAAAAGGAGGAAGGGCAGTAAATGGGGACATTTATCTAGATGATATCCCCATCAGTACCTTTGGGGACATGCTCCCTGAACACCACACTTTCCCAGACTTCACGTGAAACATTGCTGTGTTTGTGTTCTGTTGAATCTGTGAGGTTTGACCTAGATCTTGTGTTTTTGTGTGAAGTCAGACTGAGCAGAAATGAGCAGAAAAAAAGGAGCAAATCCTCCAACTGAACTTGGCTGCGAATCCTTAAATAGGCAACGTTGTTTACAGCCAGAGCGACAGAGCCTCAACTCCCTCTGCTGTTAAAATCAATCTATCCTACAAATGATCCCATCACCCTCTCTAAGCTTTTTTTCATTACTCCATAACCACACTGAAGCATGGAGAACAGAGTAAGTATAAAGATAAAAGAATGCGCTCCAGCTTAATTGCTTTTACTGGAAAAGATGTTACTCTCTTTTCCTCAGGCTTTTGGAAAATGGTCATCACTCTTACCCCAAAAAGCCAATTACTGATCTCATATGGATGATTAAAGAGAGACAAAATGCTCATATATTAAAACTATAACCCACAAATTCAGCAATTTGATCCCTGCAGCTCAGGGTTTCACTGTTTTTGCTTTTAGGTGTTTTCAGCCTAAAAAGGTGTAATCCAAGTTATTGGGACATAGCTAACTAAAGTCTGGAATTTGATTTGTCAGTCACAGTTTTAATGATGGAAACATTTTTAATCATTTGATTAAAAATTATTATCAAATCAATAAAGCTGATACCACTTAAATACATAATCTGTGAAAGTGCTAGTTTTGTTTGTCAGAATGTGAACAATGTGAGGACTACATTGTTCACATCATTGTAAAAGATTTCCAGTCAGTGTTTCAAACGAAGCAGTTCTGATTATTTAGATAAAAAACTGTAACTGTTCTCTGCTTTTTCTGTAGATGTTCCAGTCACACAGTGATCTTCATCATAGAGGCACTCCAAAAGGCAGCATAAAACACCCCCACCCCCATCCATTCACTTCTTCTCTGTAGCACCAATGCTGCACCCTCTGTGCACCCAAATCCCAGTTGAATAAAAGGAGGAAGGGCAGTAAATGGGGACATTTATCTAGATGATATCCCCATCAGTACCTTTTGGGGACATGCTCCTGAACACCACACTTTCCCAGACTTCACGTGAAACATTGCTGTGTTTGTGTTCTGTTGAATCTGTGAGGTTTGACCTAGATCTTGTGTTTTTGTGTGAAGTCAGACTGAGCAGAAATGAGCAGAAAAAAAGGAGCAAATCCTCCAACTGAACTTGGCTGCGAATCCTTAAATAGGCAACGTTGTTTACAGCCAGAGCGACAGAGCCTCAACTCCCTCTGCTGTTAAAATCAATCTATCCTACAAATGATCCCATCACCCTCTCTAAGCTTTTTTCATTACTCCATAACCACACTGAAGCATGGAGAACAGAGTAAGTATAAAGATAAAAGAATGCGCTCCAGCTTAATTGCTTTTACTGGAAAAGATGTTACTCTCTTTTCCTCAGGCTTTTGGAAAATGGTCATCACTCTTACCCCAAAAAGCCAATTACTGATCTCATATGGATGATTAAAGAGAGACAAAATGCTCATATATTAAAACTATAACCCACAAATTCAGCAATTTGATCCCTGCAGCTCAGGGTTTCACTGTTTTTGCTTTTAGGTGTTTTCAGCCTAAAAAGGTGTAATCCAAGTTATTGGGACATAGCTAACTAAAGTCTGGAATTTGATTTGTCAGTCACAGTTTTAATGATGGAAACATTTTTAATCATTTGATTAAAAATTATTATCAAATCAATAAAGCTGATACCACTTAAATACATAATCTGTGAAAGTGCTAGTTTTGTTTGTCAGAATGTGAACAATGTGAGGACTACATTGTTCACATCATTGTAAAAGATTTCCAGTCAGTGTTTCAAACGAAGCAGTTCTGATTATTTAGATAAAAAACTGTAACTGTTCTCTGCTTTTTCTGTAGATGTTCCAGTCACACAGTGATCTTCATCATAGAGGCACTCCAAAAGGCAGCAGAGGCTGAGATATCTTGACTTTTAATCCCTGTTTGTGTCAAGCTCCAAAAACATTTTCCAACATTTCCCATGATGCAGGCAGCAGCATATCATCCCTGCATCTTCTTTCAAAGCCCACGTCGCCAGTTTGTAGCTTGGGTTTTCCATTAGAAATTTGAAGCCTTAAAACTCAAGCTACGAGATTTGTAGTTTTCTAGTCCAAGTTGAGATCATCAGGGTTATTTTGTCAGCCTTGACAAAGCTCCTCTAGAGCGTGACCAGGCATTATACAACAAATTTCTCTGAGTAATGAGTTGTACTCTCCATGTAAACTACCCTGATATCGTATTTAACATGACAAACTTCTGATATTGAATAAAATAGCATCAGAACTGTATTGCGCTGTAAGTGATGTAACTTCTTCCCCTGGTTCCTTAAAGATTGTTAAACCTTACATGTACCCAAAAGTGTTCAGATTGGCATTCAACTTGTAATTCAGAGATATCGGGACTTTCTGACAGTGACAATATCATCCACTTATTGAAAAGAACTGCAGACACGTCAACAGACTGTTGGCAAAATGGCTGCAAATGCACCACCACTGGGAATTACATCAAAAAATCAAATCCAACATTGACACTAATACAACTGATTCAGTTAATTTTATTTTACCTTCCGGATACAATGAAATGTGACTAATCTAAAACTGGGTGCCGTGCTGGATTGATGACAATAGTAATCTGCACAAAGAATAAATGATTGTTATGTATTTTTCCAGTGTGTGTCGGGTCCCAAAATAAAAGCAGCTCATGCCATCAGCCGATCATTATTTTACTATTGTTTTTTACTGATGTTTTCTGCTGATGACCGTGCCTGTTCCACCACTTTACAAATGCTGGTTCCTGTTTGAAGGGATGTTGTGAATATCCCTTGGAAATGTTAATTATTTCTGTTTTGTTTGGAGAAACTATGAATGTTTTGTAGCAACTATGGTTCTTTATTAAATTTGAACCCTGAAGGAACGTTACACATGTGCTGCACAATTCAGTTTGTGCCACTGAGGAGTGGCTATTTAACAAACACTAGGAGACTCTTTTTGTGCAAATTGTGCTTTTAGACAAATTTTGGAGAGGCAACTACACTGCACAAGGTAAAAAAGAAACATGTTTTATCAGCTTTATTGATTTCCTTTTAGTTGTCTGTGAAAAAGGACTGAGGAAAAACAATGTTTGTGTAAAATAAAGGTGTAAAGTGCCGCGTGGTTTGACTTCTGTGTTAAAGCTCATTTATAAAAGAACATGGGGCTAGGGATGGTGATTGTGGTAGACTGGTCCACCACTTTGCGCCGGTATGAAATATCTCAAAAATGATCATGATGGATTGCTGCAAGATTTTGTACAGACATTTGTGGTCCCCAGAGGTAATGGTGATTCCAAAGTCAGTAGGATCCCTGTACCCCAGCACCATCATGAGTTTGATATTTTTGGTTTTTCAGAAGTCTTGACAGGTATTGGATGGATTCCCATAATGAATTGTAGTAACTGTGGCGATCCCCTGACTTTTCCTTTAGCATTATCATTTGGTCGAATAATCTTTTGTACTTTGTTTATCTCAAAATACCAGCAAAACTAATGACATTTCCATCAGTCATAGATAAACATGGCATTTTATGCCCATAAGCAAATGTTACACATTACACCTGCTCAACATAAGCAAGTTAGCATTGTTATTATGAGGTTGTTAGCATGTTGGCGATGCTGCGCCTTAATACTCCTCACAGCGCACCTAGCAGACTAATCGAAACATGTTAATCTGCTGAAGTGCATAACTGATCATTGATCAATCAACCACCGAACAAATGAATGCCAAACAGTTGCTGGTTTAAGTTTAACTGGTTCAGGATTCACTGCTTTTGGGGTTTGAACTGTTGGTCAGGCAAAACAAGCAATCTGAAGATGTCATCTTGGACCTGTGATGGCCATTTTTACAGTATTTTCTGACATTTTATAGACTTGACGATGAAGTGATTCATTAAAAAAAATAACAAACATATTATTTAGCAATGAAAACAATCATTAGATGCAGCCCTGGTACCAATTGCTTGGGAATTTATTAAAGCAGGAAAAAGATTAGAGATAGATTTAAGTAACAGTAAGAAGTTAATTTTTGCCATGCACTTGTAAAAGGCAGAAAAGACAGGGTTCAGACTTAACTAGAAGATGGATAGACAGGTTTCCCCAACCGGTAATGAAGTGGTTTGAATCTCTGTTCATCACCTGATATCCCTCTAAGGGTCCTGACTTCAAAGACCAACCTGCTAGTCCCACTTGCTAACCGTGGCTTCATGCTGTCAGCACGCTCGCCGACTGCCGTGGGGCATCTCACAGTAGTCCACAGAAAGACCAATGCCGCTGCCTTGCTTGCAATGATCAAGAGCACATATAAAGACAATAATATGAAGGGCATGAGAAAGGTGCCTTTGATGTGCTGAGGGGTTGTGCTTTATGTTTAAGTTATTACCAGAGACCCTTCACTGATTAGTTGGATACAGAGCCGTACTCTCTGGAAGGTATTCTCTGATGGGAGGATCAGCAGGATTCAGAGAGAAGCTAACACACTCATTCATTTATTTATTAGATTATCAAACTAATAAAAGAAAGCTTTTTGTGGCATTTTCCTGTACATGTACACAGAATTTGGTTTGGAAGGTTTTGTGGCAATTAATATCAAATACACCTCAATGCCTCTCATTTGCTTTCCCCACTTTTTGTCCCCTTTCCCCCTTTCTTTTTTAATCTCAGAATTTTGACCTTTGACCCCAAAGGGGGAAGCCTGACAGGATCGTCAGACGCCCACACATGCCTGGTTGTCAGAGGTAAAGCCTCATGGGACGGGGTCCCGTGCCAATGGCAGGCAAGCCGAAGACAAACCAATTTGTCACAGTAACCAACTGTGACAAGACCCAGAGACTAATCAGCCACTACGGATTGCTGTTGGTTTGACTGTTGATAAGTCTAGAGTTGTAGACGTGCGGTAAATTCAGTGGTGGTAGTATCGTAGTTGTTACAAATCTTAACCCTGATTATGCTTGATAGCATTCTGTAATTTCTAGTTTCAGATCCTCAGGCACCATGAAAACAACATCATCAACAACATCTTTTTTTTTTTCAACTATAATTAAGAAATTTAAAAAGAAAAGAAAACAGAGTTATAAGGTTTTTACAATGCACATACATGAGATTGACATCCATCTTCTCATCAAAGATGGATGAAATCAAATATGTGGATTTCCCAAAATGAACTACTCCCTTAAAAAAAAAGCCTTGAATGTTAAAATAAGTTTAAAAAAAAACAAAACACCCTAAGAATTCACCAACAGCAACAGATGTGGATAATTTAACTCAAAATCTAGAGTGGTGGCAGCTGACATGAAAAGCATTATAGTACAAACAGCCCAACTCTCCTCTCACACTGGACCAATTTCAGTTTGCATCCTTCACAGACAGAAAGAAAGTGAAGAGAGAGAGCGAGGCAGACAGTGCTTTCAGTAAGTGGGCTGATAACACAGTGAGAAGCATGCAGTTTTCTCCGGGGGCCGAGCGAGCACACTGCAGTGCCTTCACATCTCCTAATCATCTGTCACCCCCTAAGACACACAACCACGGACCAGCTCGCGCACAGCTTCTATACAGTACATTAGTTTAGCTAGGTTTAGCTAGATTTAGCTGTCCTACATTATGTTGAAAACCAATTACCATTCAGATATCTGTTCTAATAAATCATATTTATCAATCAACACAGTACTGAACCATTCCAACTGTTGTGATTTCGTCAGATTTATCTCAGGTTTGCCAGAACATTCAACCCCCACCTGATGTCTTGGCTTAGAGTTTGCAAAAGTACACCCATCTGAGGCTTTAAAAGCAAACATTCATCACTATGAAGGACATACACCTTTTAATACATAAAATGCAACTGAGATGGCTCCTAAATGTCTAAATGCCACACTGCAATGAATGTATTTACAGGCCTATAAAGCAATCCTAACTCATTGGGTAATCTTTATTGCAGCCACCTGCCTTCAGAGTGAGCAGATTGTAAGGTTCTGAGAGTGCTATCCACTAACCCCTACTATTAATATCTCTACTGAGCATGAAGGAAGAGGAGACACCATTAAAACACTGCTGGAAGGATTTGACCCAAAGCCAGCAGGGGCGCTGGTGGTGGCAGGAGCCTTCCAGCAGAATAGAGGCATTCCATATATGTGTGGAAATATGGTGCAAAAGAGTGTCATTGTAGTGGAGTGAGCCTGGTGAGGCCAGGCCCATCCACATGCCAAGGCACTTGTGTGGGAAAATAAAGGAAAGTCTTATATCATTTACTTTATTTTGACATATAAGCTTGTGACACAAGACTTTCCTCATTCTTCTTATGTAATAGTGACACCTATTTTTATTTTTTTAAAAGCCTAGCCTTAAATTATGTGGGAAAGTATTTCTGGTACAAGGGATTTTTTTTAATCAACCACCTTCAAGATTAAATTGTCTGAGAGCACCATTGTTGCATTATTGCTTAGACTGGAGGCATCACATTTTTCTCATGTCTCATCTCTTTGCTCCTCCATCCTCCCATGACCCAGAAGTCAATTACTCAACTGGCCATCATTAGCACGATCTTGTTAGTACCTTTCAAAACAATACATGTAACCATTACA